>NC_031495.1:62890209-62981504 GCF_000237925.1 Schistosoma mansoni | reverse complement strand
ATCCTAACAACGAATTCATCCATCATTCAACACAAATCATATCAGATTCATCTGTAAAGGAACACAAGCCACTCATGCAATGAGGACACTGACTTGTATTAGGTCTTTCCAATTCAGCTCTCACGTTACATTCTGGTTTGTGAAAGTGTTTGAACACTTAAGAAGGTGTGGTAATTCGATGAACAAGCGAATCTATTGAATAATGCATCTGTCAAATACATCCGACAAACTATAACTTGTGTAAGAAATATTACAACAAACACAAATCCAAATCGAAACTCTGAGTAATCAATTATTAATGTGTTTTCCAGTCAACAGTTGACGTTTAATACACAGTCACAAATATAACCTGATCGATTCTCAAATTGATTCGAGTGAACTATCCAACTAACAATTACCACAATTCCTTTATTCACCTACAATCTATGAAACACTGTGTGCAAACTGTATTGTATCATTTGAAACACCAACAACAAAACACATTCACGTTGATTATGGTGACTAGGAGAGAATGAACATCTTGTATCTAACATCTAATTTGAAACAGCTGTTATTCTTATCAATGTCTATAGATAGTTGATAATTATTATTATGTAGAGGAGTGAATATATCAGTGTGCAAATGTGTTTCACATCAACCAATTCATAGTTTGCATCATCAACACTGTGGTGGTGTTGTTGATGGTAACGGTGGTGGTGATAATACCATTACCGTGATTAAATGTGTCGATATTCAGTTCAATATTCATTGAACGGGAGACTATAACTTGTAGTAAGTAAAATACAACTGGGATTTGTACATTAGGTCAACAACTGGCAATTCACAGTAGTACATATAACAAGGTGGTTGATATGGTAATAACACTGTAATTGATCAATCGAAAGGTGATAAATTGGACAACAACTGCTCTAATTCATTGATTGATTTAACTACATTTTACTGTTTAAAGAGATACAAGAGATTCGATGAAGGAATACAGTGCGTTGAATTACACGTTCAACATCACTTCTTACATCACCGGCAATGATCAGTCACACAATTTGTATATGAAAACATGAGAGTGATGAGGATGCTTCAAAGTTGTACAATTGTAGAACGAAACTAATTTCAAATCGACTTTCATTAAACCGAATTCCCTAACGCGGGAAATACATGTGTGTCCTCATCATTTGATAAATTAGAAGAGCAATGAACGTTAATTAATATACTGAACGATCCCGTCATTCATCTGAAATATGTCGTTCAACATGGAAATAATTGATGCTGATCAGTTGTGACACCATATCACGATGGATTCACGGACAGTGAATTACCATCTTAACAGTCATTAGCATCTGTCGTTTTTCCAGTTTCTGTTGTTCTCCTTCAGATTCCAAAAGTTGTAGTTTGGTGAAGATCCGAAAAATGACAAATAAGTCAGCACAATCTTTGTTCCGTTGAAACCAATCAGTTAAATAGATCTGCTTATTTGTAGTTGACAGATTTTGCATTGATAATATTTCACTCTCTTGACCAGTACAACAATATCTGATAGAAATACTTACACTTCTATTCCACCTGAAGAAAAACATACATCCATCTTGAACAAAACACGACACTACATTCTCATCACTTTACCTCTCACTTAACAAAACCACACATTCAATAATACATAGAGCAAAAATAAACAAGGGGAATAGTGAATTTCATCCTTGAAATTCACCACCAATATTCCTGAGGGGAATTTCAATTTCCTTAACAAAATATCACTCGACTAATGCAATAACACTGTTCATATTGAGTGTGAGTGATGGAGATGAGGAAGCAATTGGGTGGAGTGAATGACATAGAGTGGAAGAGAAGAAAATAAACGAAACTGACTGATAAGAATTAACATGTTGACAAGATAACCATTTCATCTAAACAGTTGCATGTTATGTATGTTTACATATAAATTGGTATCAATCAATCAATCGAATCAACATGGGAATCAGTAGAATTTTGACGATAGTATATTTTACACTAATGTGAATATCACATTTACACACTGAAAGGAAATGTCTGATACACTCCTTATGATGTCATCGATTTAGTGGTTGTATCAAGTCAAATATGTCAGCATTTCTACACATGATCTATAATAGTTGACAACTACCCAGTTTCATTCGTGGCACTCACTCTTCATTCCATCTTAATGAAATCTTGTACTCGAGAATCAATCAGTTCAGTACGTATCCTCTATATATCTCCGAAACTAATGCGCACTGATGAGGAGTTCCGTACTAGGACGAAACAGTAGTTCATTGATTCCGGGTTATTCCTGATGGTCTACCTTTATTCAACCCATGAATTCAACTATTTAATAGTTCGTATGCAATCATTATTTCGGTAATAATTCACCAAAACATGAAATATGTAGCTTGAATGATGCAATAATCTCAGCGAATCTGGACACTTCATCACATTTCTGTTACTACTTGTAATGAAGATATTGTTTCATTACAGGTCACAATTTCTCAGAATATATCAACACATCAAATCAAACTGTCTATTTCCATTTACCAAAACAAAGGTTTTACGATGATATTATCTCCCATCTAACGTACATACTTATTTAGTTATTTGCTTGCTTACGCCATTTACACCTCATAGAAAAATACAGGACAGCCACAAGTATTCGACAGTCGATTCAGTATTGGGTTCATCCTTTCAGTTGTTGCTAATGGTTGACTGACTTCACCTGCATTTGTTAATGTATATATGGTGGAAAGCAAAGTCATCTATGAAGTTCGCATTGTATACTTGATTCCGAGCTGTCCATTGTATTCCGTGCTTCCTCGCAGATGTGGGGTATTCATAATCCAGTCAACCACCAAAAGAAGGGGGAAAGGAGAGGCTGAGCCTACTTGTCACACATCTGTCCTCTCATCGAAGGCATCTACCAGCTGTGACGAGTTTCGTTCAACTAATTTTTCAACAATGGTCAGTAGTGTCGCAGTTTGGTCATTTCATAAACTATCCTATTGGAATTCACAGTGATGATCTAGAGGTTGGACGTCAGTGTGTGATGCTGCGATGTCTGATGGATCCAGTGTGGATGGTCCATTCAGGAATTCTTCAAAGTGTTCTACACATGCGTTCCTCTTTTATTCAACCTCAGTGATTATCTTGCCTAGTTTATACTTCACCAGTCTGTTAGCTTTTTCTTTGTGCCATATAGTTCACTCACATTCCCTTCTCTTACAGCTTTCACCATTGTCATTGTTAGGTCTTCCACATATTCCCGCTTATCAGCTTTAATGCTCTTCTTCACTTAATTGTTTGATTCTTTGTATTCGTTCTGTGCCTTGACATCTCCTGATCCTGTTCGGCTTTTGTAAATTACTCAGTTCTTTTTCTTCCTTTCTTCAATCTTATCCAGTGTTTCTATAGAGATCCATTCCTTATGATGATGTTTCTTAAGACCCACAACATCTTGACATTTTGAAGTTAGAGCTTCTTCAATTCCCTTTCCAGTTGTCCTCCATAATAATCTCTTCTTCCTTCAGTAGATCTTGTAAGGCTTGGAACATGTTGTTGAGAGCTATCTTGAATTCATTGGGTCTGTAAATATATGTCGAACGTAGGCTGTAATGAACCATTTGGATGCTATTTCTCCAGTGGTTCGATGTTTCTTTAACTTCAGTTTCATTTCGGCAACCACCAGATAGTGGTGATCTGAAGCTAAGTCAGCTTCTCTCCTGGTTCTCACATCTTCCATTGTCCTTGTGAAATCTTTAGTGATATAAATATGATCGATCGGGTTCTGTGCAGTGTCATCCAGTGAGACACACATACAATTGTGTATGCGCTTCTGTGGAAATATTGTTCAACCTAAAACCACTTTGTCGAAGTCACATAAATTTGTAAATTTCTCACCATTCTTGTTCATTTCACTTAGTCTGTCTATGTCGTCCCATGTTATATTCATAACCATTGTTGTCCATCACGACATTCCCCTTTACAGCTCTCATACTGTTAGTCAGATAGTTTCCTGAGTACCCTACTATGACCGATTACAGAATCTTGTAAAACTTATCCTTATCGCCATCGTTTCTATCATTTGTGGGTGCATAACACTGGATAATATTCATTGTGATACACTCCATCCTTCTTTTGAAAGATGCTTTGATGATTCTGGATTCATGACTTTGACATTCTATAAGTCAATTTCGTGCTTCTTTCGACAACATCAGTGAAACTCATTGTGCGTACGGTTCATTTTCTTCCTCACGACCAGAGTACAACAGCATATTTCCACAACATAATCTTGTCTATTGAGCATCAGTCCATTCGATTTCATTTATAACGAAAACCGTCATCCTGTATCTTCTCATTTTCACAGCTCCTTGACTGGTCATCCAAGTCTCCCACATTGTCCGGAGATTTCATCTACCTTTTCAGACTGTCATGTGGTTAGCGATTAAAGCGTTTTGCTAGTTAGTTTTTTACGGGATGGGGTCGTTAACCCCATGCCCATCCCCTTCTTTTATTCGGGCTTGGAACCGGCAGTGACCTAACAGAAGCTCCAGGCATTGTTACAGGAAGTCATGTTAATACATATACTAAAATATAATCATTTCCCTTCATCAATATTACTATTAATATTATGTGTACAACCATAATATTTATGCAAGCGGGAAAATGTCATCCATTACATTCATTGAATGTCTATTTAGTGTTTAATTGATCATGATGATTATGATTATTAATGTTTATATAAAACAACCGGAAATAATTATAAATCCGTAATTGTGAAGATGATAATGATATCACAGTAGAATAGATTGAATACTTCCATGTGTATGAAGTTACGTAGTTGAATAAATATTTAGGTTCAGCAAAAGTTAACTTAATAGATATGGTTTTATTTCAATATACTACTCATTATCTTTACTACTGATGTGTTCCTACCAATTTGGGCTTCATGTATATAGTATCTCAAATAATGATAAAGTAACTAAACCTAATCTGTTGTGATTTTATGCCCGGCTTTTATGACATGATTTATTAACCAATCAAAATACAACTTATCCAATCCTTGCACTGTACCGAATCAATGACATTCGACTGGTATGATCAGCCTAGCGTCTTCATTGCTCCCCAGCCCACCTAGCCATCCCAGTTTAGTCCACAACAATAATAACAGCCCCAACTATGGAAATCCTTTAATTCAGACATACTAGGTCCATATATCAACCAAACAGACCGCATCACACCATAAAATTGGAAACAACATTGATACACAAAAAAGTCGAAAAGTGTCTGTGAACGTGGGAGACAGTAATCAATAAACTGAATATAATTTAGGAACAGTAAATCGTATACTAATAATCTATAAGTCAAAATGAACCTTATAATAAGATGAATATCGATAGACACAATCTAATTACTGTATATCTATACAATAAGAATATTTATAGAATCAAGAAACAAATATTAACCCTTTAAACTCTCCTTCTTTTTGTTTTTGCTTATTCAAATACGTTTACCAATAGGTTCTACAACGATTCTGTTGTCTTGATCTAAAGAATTCAATTCAGGAATCTATACAACTAATTGTCAAAGGAAAGTTATGAAATCATAAATTATTAACAACATTATATTGTGGTGTAGGCTACTTATATCCACATAAGTAGTATATAAAGTTGGTCGAGCACGGAATGTATTTGAGTAGAAGATCGATAAGGAGAGAACGGGAACGGTGTGGTATGGGTTACTTATATCCAAATAAGTAGTATATAACGATGATCAGGCATTGTATGTATTTCAGTAAAAGTTCGATAAGGAGAGAACGAGAACGGGATGCGATTGTCATGAAAATGCATGATCAATAATAATCGGAGACTATGCACTGATATTTGCTGAAGGAATGGTCAAGATTGAGACAATTGATTGATAGTTTGCAAGCTAACTGTTTTCTGTATGGTTGTCAAATTTAGTGAGATATTCTGTGATTTACGTGTCAAATACTTTCGATTGTCCCCACTCACCTTCTTACTCACTAAAATATATTCAGCTTAGATATTTTAGAAATCCATCCATTAACGATTCATTCAATGACATACTATAAATCCTCAACAATGTAAAACAGTATATCCAGGACGCGCGTTTCGTCCTATTTGGGACTCGTCAACTGAATGTTCATGCATCTCAGGTTCTGGATTTCCTGTCACTTTTCTTCAGTTACCTAACTGACAACAGATCTCCATTATTTAGTTTGAATTACGTTGAAATTTATACAGTGAACTGTTGAAGCTTTCACAATTTATGTATCAAAACATATCATCAACCTCCTTTGCTTTTCTAAATTATTAGTTATGGCTAGGTTATTTTGATGTAATATTATTCTTAAATCACTGTCACATTCATACTGTAGATCATCGACATTGATGATCTATGTCGAATGCTTGAAGGCCTACTCGAGTTAGACGGGAACGGTGTAACGAACAAGCTAACTTCGAAGTCACACCTCACGACCAGAACCTTACATGGATTGCCCCATCGACGTATCAAGAGACCATGGACGCTCTGAAGACTGTACGACACAAAGGACGTAACTGCAGGAATATATTAGTTAAAGTAGATATAGGCGAAAGTAGAACCACTGCCGCATGGGCCAGTCCATGGCTTATGATTAACTGATGCGCGTTGACTGTCCTTGACATTGACAGGGATCGCTGATCTGTGTGATATTTAGTGACTCAACTGCCGGATGATTTGGATAGGGTTCAGTGACATTTCACTGGCCCTACAATAAATTTTGACTGTATGGTTCAGTTTTGAAAATTATGAAATAGAACGTTAATGAAACGTCGATTTGTTCTATGTATCTCTGAGAAAATCTTGAACTTTTTTTGACTATTACAATTTCCGTTGGGAACAGTGAAAAAAAGTTGGTTATTGTGTGTTCTCCCGTTAACAAAAACAGGTTATGGTTGATTAAATTTACCGTTTTACTCTTTATGATATAGAAAGTGTTGTTCGTTTGTAGCGGTTGTTTGAATCTTTTCACTGTTGATGTTAAGGACTCACACTGATCTACTACTTTGGGCAAATGAGTATCATGTGCGAATCGCCTAAGTAGAGTTGGATAATGGCTAAAATGATAATCCAGTAAATGCGTTTTATTATGCAAGCCATTGGCTATCAGTAATCAACAGTTATATGGATAAATAATTGGTTTGAAAATACCACCAGTAATATAGTTCGGCAACTCTTTACTAGTAACACCTATATTAGAATCGCGCACACCCAGTCAAATCAAAAGTCAGAAACGAGGAGGTTGGAAGATATATTTGATGGGTTATCAATATATCGAGAAGTGACTGACCTTATTTGGCTAATGATAGTAGGAGATGTTCTGTGACGTGATCTGGTACGGATGCATGACCGAGCGCCTTCAGCTAAACGAGTCCATTATTAGTAATGTGGTCATCATCCAAGGTCGAACACTTACAGAGCTATTGATTTTGGGAATTTATTTACAGCTACAGATCACTCCCCCACCCTAGTGAGGTAGTGATAACCCTACGACGTGACCAGCCAGAACTTTAAACCCAACGAGTTTGTCGTTGGTAAACACCCTTCTGATAGCTTACTATGTTTAGTAACGCCTGGTCGTCTTTCCTTACTATAACGGGACATGAAATACAGTATAGTAATCGTAAAACAAATTACAACCGAAATCTCGATTCTTCCTAAACTTCATCATTCTTTTACAGCCGTCCGGGAAAAGAAAGTGAAAAATTTCATGTGTGAACAAAAACTGTGGGATACTGGTACATCCATCGAAAAAGTATTATATAGTACAAAACACTCCTCCTGGATTCTACTGCTGACCATTACCCATTACTCTATCTAAAATAAAATATTATAGTTCATTTAAAATGACAATATGAACGGTCGTTAGTATTTAAATAACCACAGATCTCAGGAACTATTATGAACGTCACCGAAACTTCTTTGATAAGATCTCCGGAAACCGAAAGAACTCTGAAAAAAATTTTATGCAATCTGTATCCAGTGGAAACATCTCAGAAACCTACAGGAAAAGGATGTATTATGTGTCACAATCTTTTTTCTGTCTATAAGCCAACTATGAAGTGATGCTTCTTTTCTTATTTCATGCCTATTCTACAATTATATATCTAAACTAAACAAATAGTGGTGTTTGCAATTAGATTTATTTATGTTACTTACATACTTACCCTTATTACCCGTCGTGGAGGAGCATTGGTTGTCCACCAGCATTCTTCATCCAACCCTAACATGGGAAATACTTTCCAGTTCTTCCCAGTCGCTATCCATTCTTTTGATTTCTGCCTACAATTCCCTATGAAATGTATTGTTTGTTCTTCTTCTTCTCCTTACTTCTCTTTAAGGATTCCATGTAAGGTTTTGCCTTGTGATGCAATCTGGTGATTTCCGTAGTATGTTTCCTATTTAACCCCAGAAACTTTTCATAATTTCCTCTTCAGCTAGAAATTGATTTGTTCTATGCCACATTGAGTTGTTTCTGATGAAATCCATTTAACGGAGATTGAGTATCTTTCGTAGACAACTATTTATTTATTTATTCAATTGTCACCTCAACATATTTTCATAATAGACTGTTGAACATTTTAAATCTTTCCGAAGATTGCTTAGTTACTGATCCCTGTGTTACTTTAATCCTTTTGACATGTAAACATTTCACGATGAGAGCTATCATTCAATGGATCTTCTTATACACCGATTGTTAACATCAGTTTCAAGGTCATGTCGTGTTTATTTGAATTTATATTCATTCATTCATACAAATAAAATGTCTTTGAATGATTACTTTTTGAAGTGTACAAGGTTAGGAGATAAAAAGATAATCGTAGGTATATATATATATCCCCTTCCAGACATAGAAACATGGTGAAGCCTAGTAGACCCTTCTGGGGAAGAGTGCTACATTGAAACACGGAACAACTACCGGGGCTCAATAGCTGTTTTTGCATTGCTTGCGCAGAACCATTACATCATTCTTTCTTTCAGTTATTTTCAAGCAGACTCATTTACTCTTTCTTTTTGAACCAACAATAATTATGCAATGATTCTTTGTAGCAATCGTAATCAGTTTTGGATATAGGTAGAATGATTAATTAGGCCAATCTCTATCACTCGTGTTACCGCTCAAATTAGTACATGGAAATAGTCCCATGATCCAGGAGGCATGACGAGGATGTGTGAGTCGAGTTTTACCTCCTATATATATATATATTCGAATCTGAAATACAATGAAAAGAAGATTAAGGGTTAATGAATGAATCAATAAAACAACGACATTCTTTGAATGTATAAAATTAATACTTCTTATTTGACAATGCTTACTGAATATAAAAATTAAATTATTGTCACAGTTTTATGAACAGATAAGTTGACATGATAAACACATCAAATTCTCTCAGATTAATGTTTCACAGACAAGCTGATCAAGGCATCGAAGCAGATGAACTAAAACAATATTTAGCAAAAATCACTCTCTTTACAACCTTTAAATGCCGTGGTACGGCCGAGAGTGGGGAGAGTCAGCTTTCCTTCTCGAAATGCTCTCATATGGCTACGCGTATGCAGTCACTGACAGAGAAGTTCTACTCACTGTCTTCTCGCAGCTGGGATAATATTTATGAAATTGAGAGGACACAGCGAAACTCCGGCGCTTTAACCGGGTTCGTGGATACGGAGGGTCCACCTAGAGGAGTTGAAAAACTCTTATTAAAAATCGATGGTGCACATGAGCTTCAGGATCCTGAAAGAACAAATGGCGTATGAATCAATTGTTTGTCATCAGTCACCATGGGGATGCACCTCCTGAGGTTACCCCACTGCCCTGTAAATCAAATCTTTAGGTCGAAAGCTCCTGGTGTGGTCCCTTAAGAAAACCACTTACTTTGGTTTTGGCATCCGGGCAGTATCATAGCGCACACATTAATCAAGTGACTTGTATGGAGCATATGTATTCGGTGCCCTTTTGTATCAATCTTTATGTAACATGCAGTCTATACTAGATTAATTACATTACATAAATAAAATATTTGATTAGGTGGGCGCATCATTGATGACACCATAATCGGTATCATGAATAAAAAAATTGTTCATTTAAACTATTCAATAGAATCTGATAAATTGTCATTCACTTTTCAAGTCATCACATTAGTATTCATCATTCCTTGACATAGATATCACAATGAATAAAGATACACTATGAAAGTGAGTAATAAGATTGAAGTAGTGTAGAGTGAGCAGATCAAATAAAAACACTTTGTGTCCTATCCTTTCATATTACGTATCAATATTTAGTAGATGAAATTAATCATATTTACTTACTTACTTTTTTACCCCTGTTAACCCTCGGGGAGAAACATAGGCCACTCCCCAGCATTCTTCATTCAACCCTGTCCTGGGCAAACCTTTCCAGTTCTTTTCAGTTAACATTGGTCCATTTCATATATGCTGTGTGTGTTCTTTGGCCTTCCACTTTTCCGCTTCCCTTCCAAATTCCAAGTTAGGGCTTGCCTTGTGTATGTCCTATCCACTTCCAACGTCTTTTCCTAATTTCCTCTTCAGATAGAAGCTGGTTTGTCCTCTCCCATAAAACGCTGTTGCTATCCGTATCCGACCAGTGAATTTTAAGTATTTTGCATAGACAAATATTTATAAATACTTGTACCATCTTGACGATGGTTGTAGTAGTTCTCCATGTTTCAGCTCTGAGTTCACCATAGTCATGTTGCAAATAATGATTCTCAATATGTAAGTATGAAATTTGTTTTATTGAAGAAGGATATATACATTCATTATTTTGTTTGTCACTGAAGTACAATGTAGTTTCTTCTTCTTAGAACATTTTGTAATTGTATTGTGAAATAAACAACTCCTGCTTAACACTGTACAATTAGACTATTTTTATAACTTTAAAGTGTTTGTACAATATGTCACACTTAGAGGCATGAAAGTGACTGGCAAAACTTGATAATGTATACTTATGATGAGGTACTACAATATTTCAACTGAAAATATACATTCTTATTAAAGTGTCATATCATCACGTGACTGTTCATTAGAGGATCTTTTCATTCATTCATACAAATTGTAAATCGATCTCGATTGAAGGGACTATACTATTTGGAATTCAGTATTATATGTTGATTTATTACTATTATTAGTATTATCAACTGAGCCTCACTGAAGCATAGTTAAATAGATTGTCAGTGATATAACAGTTCATTCAGTGAAGTTTATAAATTGGTGCATTGACCTTATACGAATGTTTTACATTTGACGGACACCTTATATTTCCTTGTTGAAAATGTGAAGTTTATGGGCATCATGAAGATATGATGTAAGAAGTAGGCTGCCAGATTTGCTGAAATTACTTATATTTTGACTAACAATAATATATGAATACTCCGGATAAGCGGATATGGAACACAAATTACGAAATCAACCAAACACTTTATTGACCAGATGAATAGGAATGACATATCTATGTATTTCAGTATTAATTCATAAGCACTGAAGAATATTTCTCGCCTGGGTGTTTTGTAATAATCATAACTGGTTGGAATGATGGCTCTGGTTCTACAAACACACTTTGTGTTGTCAAACTAGAAGATGCAGAAACTAAGCCAATAGTTATGATGTCAAGTATTACACATTTTGATTACTAGGTTTACTTATATAATAAATTATTCAAATGATCGGATCCTATCATAAACATTGTCAGTTCTTTTAGCTTCATCGTATGTACTTCAATTTAGTCTTGTTTCGTTCCTTACCCTCTTAATCACAGAAATTCTCGTCATTTATATTAACATATGTAACCTTCCAGCTGAAGAATATCAGCGGATTATTATTTGTGTTTATTCCCTTTCAGTTTGTTTATTAATAGAGGAGAATCTCCTAGACAACCTTAGAGTCTTGTTCAAACATATACGTAACCAGTATCATTCTCGTAGACAAAATTCATACTCATTTCAGGTTTTGACGTATAACACTTATAGCAAGAAGGTTCACAAATCGTGACCCAATGAACTTAAAGCAGGGTTCTATTTTTCTCATCTAGTGGTCAATGAATGGAACGTCTTAAGCGAATAAGTGGTATCAGCCTCATCAGTGAACATTTTCAAGGAGAAGCTGGATCTTCACTGGAAGGCAAACTGTCAGGATTAACACAGTTTTCAAGACGTTAGATTTCTATCTACAACGATATTAATAATGACTTCAAAGGATTCACCACACACCTTGCTAACTGCCTTCAGCAATCTCCACAATACAGCAAAGTCTCTTCTCAAAGCCCGAGAAAGAATAATAGAGAGCAGAAATTAACAAATTGTAAGAGTAAATATACATAAATCCCAAAAGCGTGCAACCTATTTATGTAGTAAGTCAGCCAGAAAAATTTCTTCGATAACAATAAAACATGAGAAGACCAAGAGAGATCAGAGGAAAAGGTAACACCAAGATAATTGAACTTCGATAGTATGTTTATCAAAGTGGTTTCAATATCACAAGCATTATGTGATTCCATCATAGTGTTCAGGTGCTGTTCATGTCTCAGGTTTTCTTCAGAACTCACGGTTGATCTTATCATCCAACTTATTAGTAAATAAAAGAATATATCGATAATGTTACTCATTGTCTATCATCTAACTATACCAGCATCCCTATTCTAAATGAGTGAATATTGAAAAAAATGGAATTTCAATGGGGAATGATCTAAATAAATTACAATGATTACCCATGAGATTAACTAAATCAAATTAGATAATGAATCAATCAATCAATCACTCAATCAACGAATGATGATAAGCTATCAAAAACATCCAGAACATTGTGATGATTGAGACAATTGAATTTAATCATCTATTCTTCAAATGTTTATTGAATGGATAAGTGATTAAATAAGCAGTTGAATTATCTGTCGTCTATTTAAATACAAAGAAAGATGTGTTAACGTTGGTTAGTAGACAGTTAATTATCCTAAGCATTTCGATGGCTATGTATAGTGTCAACTGTTATATCCCCATGAGTTATGCTCAACCTATTAATTACAGTCTCCCACATTGACAGTCACATTTGTCTAGATCTACTATAAACTTTGATAGTTGGCATCATGAGTCAATTGAATCTAGACCACCATGGAAAACTTGGAAGTACTGGACGGCCGTTTCGTCCTATTGTGGGACTCCTCAGTAGCAGTGTCCACCCATGATTTCGCATTGTGAGATTCGAACCCAGGACCTATCAGTCTTGAGCATGAACGCTTAACCAACAGACCACTGAGCCGTCATCCAACAGTGTTAATATCTAACTTCAACAGATTCACGAAAATGAGCGACACATCCACCATTGTCTTCAGTGAGTTAGTATCTCACAACAGACCTGGTTTAACTACACTTCTATAAATGTTGTTTTCAATTTTGTGGTGCGACGTGATCTGTTTGATTTGTATATAAACCTAGTATGTTTGAAATACATGATTCATATCGCGGAGGCTGAAACTGGTGTTCTGGACTCAAAAGGCAAGGCTAGGCAGGAAGAAAGACCGATAACGACCCTAGACTTCTCGTATGGGTTTATATGTCATTGGTCCGGTCGGTAAGTCACTGTTCTCTAGTTGGCGGTATCATTACGTTATATATTAATAGGACATAAGGTCACATCAATATCTACCTAACCTACTATTTTTGTACTAAGTTTTGTCGTTATGAACCTTAACATCATCTTTTAAAATAATCTAACATTAATTTGTGAATGGGGTTCGCCGTTTAGGATTGGAGGTGTCTTCTTACTTATAAAAAAGATCAAGAGCATGTTTGTTTTAATGGTACTTATCCAATGATCTCTTTATAATGGTCACTGAATTTCTTAATTACAACTAATTGAGTAAACTTAGTTACCTACAATCGATTCCTAAAGAAGATACATTTGAATCCACCGACTTCTTAAGTGATTGTTGTATTTAAGAAAATGTCTCTCAGTATGTATTTGCTAAGGTGATTTGTCGTACTGAAATACGTCGAATCTATTACTTTCAAGACGTTAATAGTTGTCTTAGGTACAGATCACTCATGCAGGATCATCGATACACACTACTAAGAAGTCTTATACTAGGACAAAACGGCTATCCAGTGCTTCCCATATCTCAGTGGTAGTCTAACTAAAATCGACTCATGAATTCAATAATTAAAATCAACACATTCTCCACAAATCACCATTCAGGTATTGAATTGTTATGAAATATACGCAAGTCAAATTATAATTCCATTATCTCTTCAATTAATTGTTGATATAAGTCAATTTAATGATGATATGTTAACATCTTCAAACCCTAATCTTTCGGATTACCGTTTATACTCTTACTACTTCTACCACTGTGGGATTTGAATAGACAACTGCATCTCTGTGGTAATGTGGTATAGCAACTTCGTACGTACGTACGAAGTTCTACGTTGTGACTGACTGACTGACTGGTATGTTAACCATTATATTCTTACGCCTGTTACCCCTGGTGAAAGAGCATAGGCCGACCACCAGTATTCTCCATCCAACTCTGTCCTGGGCAATTTTTTTCCAGTTAGCTCCAGTTGCTTTTCATCCTTTCCAAATCTGCACCCAATTCTCGACATAGTGACAACGTCTCTGACTGTGAAGCTGGGTGACACGGAATCGAATCCGTTAGGGAGTATCAGTTCCATTAAGATTACAAGTACACCATACTGACGAGTGCCAAAACTTCACGAAACCTAGTTCCAGGGTTTCCTGATGACTACCTCTAACCACCATCTCATGCTAACATAGTGCACGCAATGTCGAGTCACGTAGACTAGTGGCACTAGGAAGGACCTGACCTGATACATGGCATTGTCAACTGCTCAGTGATTAATCAACTGTAAATCTACTCTACCATACTTATCATTATCATCTTCACAATTACGGATTTATAATTATTTCCGGTCGTTTAATTTAAACATTAATAATCATGATCATCATAATAAATTAAACACTAAATAGACATTCATTGAATGTAATTGATGACATTCTCTCTTGCATAAATATTATGGTTGTACACATAATATTAATAGTAATATTGATGAAGGGAAATGATTATATTGTAGTATATGTATTAACATGACTTCCTGTAACAATGCCTGAAACGCCTATTGGGTTACTGTCGGTTCCAAGGGCTGATAAACGAGGAGGAATGGGCATGGGGTAAAACAAATCCATCTCGTAGAAAAATAACTCACTAGCAAAACGCTTTAAACTCTAACCACATGACTTCCTATATCATTACAATCATCATCATTTCACCATAACACAAGGAAAATTTTGTTGTAAAATGAGACCAGTTCACCGTATTTGTCCTTCTGTTCTTCAATACATTGAGAATAGTAAGAATTATCCACACTGTTGATCATATCACAAATATTAGTTTGTTGGTAACAGTAGTCAATTGTGGTATATGTGAATAATGTTTGTATAAAAGTGAATGTGAATACATATGAACGAGGAGGAGTTTTGGATTTCGGCTAATTTAAATTTAGATTCCACAACATATATTTTAAATCTGTTCGCAATGACTGATCATTGGACCTCATCTGTGATCACATCAGAACATCATTTACTCGATACTGGTTTATCGAGTTGAATAATTTTGTCAGACATGCTAGTTTACTACATGATTTGATAACTGTCGAAATGTGGTTTGATGTTGAATTCTGGATGTTCTTATACACATTTCACAGATTGAATTGTTTGTTTTTGAATTCACATTGAATTGGAAATCAGTATCAATGACAAATCATTCAGAAATGTAGTGCTGTTTCACTGTACAGTTTTCTCCTTAACAGGTGATCGATTTCACTGACTGACCATAAGTTATAATGAATGAACTGTTTTGATTTTCGGTTGACTGCCAATGTTTGACATGGCATTCGATTTGGAAAGTGATCATTCATCACTTTTGTTTGATGTGGAGAACGAGCTTTCTCTCACTGTGTACAACTTATTGTGATTGTTCAACCTTCGAAATACAAGATTTAATATTGACTAAGTTAGATTACTGTGCCTGTAGATGTTCTAGGGTTAGAAACTCTTCCGAGTGCGGATAAGTAAGGAGGGTTAGACATGGTGTCATCAACCGAATCCCGTCGATATAGCCTTCTGACAAAAGGAATGCAAATCAGTAAATGTTGTTGGAAACACATCAGCTGTTCTGTGCGATTTGGAGAAACTCCATTCAGAATAATCATGATGTCTCATTGAGGAGGTCGAGATTATTCGAATGTCACGATGCCGATGCCGCATGTGACAAGTAGATCAACAATTTGAAAAGGTGGATGAAAAATCCGGACAATGTGGGAGACTGGGAAGATGTGAAAATAAGCGGATACAAGCCGACGGTTTTCGTTAAAATTGAAGTCTATTGGACTAATGATGAACAGACAAGATTAGGTTGTGGAGATATGCTGTTGTACTCTGATTGTGAGGAAGAAAATGAACCGTACGCACAATGAGTTTCACTGATGCCTTCGAAATAATTACGAAAATTAGGAAATTAGAATGTGAACCTCATGGATCCAAAATCATCAAAACATCTTTCAAAAGAAGGAAGGAGTGGATCACAATGAATATTATCCAGTGTTATGCACCCAACAATAATAGAAACGATGACAATAAGGGTCACTTTTGCGAAAGTCTGTAGTCGATCATAGTTAGGTGCTCAGAAAAGTATCTGACTATCATGATGAGAGATGCAAATGGGAATATCATGATGGACAACAATGGTTATGAAGATAACATGGTAAGACATAGACAGACTAAGTGAAATGAACGACAATGGTGAGAGATTTTCAAATTTATGTGACTTCGACAAAGTGGTTTTAGGTTGAACAATATTTCCACAGAAGCGCATACACAATTGTATGTGTGTCTCACTGGATGACACTGCACAGAACCCGATCGATCATATTTATATCACTAAAAATTTCACAAGGACAATGGAAGACTTGAAAACCATGAGATGAGTTAACTTAGTTTCAGATCTCTATCAACTGGTGGTTGTAAAAATGAAACTGTAGCTAAAGAACCACTGAACGACTGGGGAAATAGCATTTAATTGGTTTTATATAGCTTACGTTGGACATACTGACAAACTCAACGAATTCATGATAACTCTCAATGACATGTTTCAATCCTTACAAGATCTACGGAAAGAAGAAGAAATTACTATGGAGAACAACTGGAATGGGGATCGAAGAAGCACTAACTTCAAAATGTCAGGATGTTGTGGGTCTCAAGAAACATTATCATAAGGAATTGATCTCTATGGAAACACTGAACAAGATTGAAGAAAATAAGAAAAAGAAGACAGTAATTAACAACAGCCGAACAGGATGAAGAAGATGTCAAGGCATAGATCGAGTACAAAGAATCAAACAATTAAATGAAGAAGAGCATAGAAGCAAACAATCGGCAATATGTGCAAGACCTTACAATGACAATGGTGAAAGCTGTAGGGAAGGAAATATGAGTGAACTATATGACACAACGAAGAAACTGACAGGGAAATACAGTAAACCAGAGATCCGATGAAGGATGAAGAAGGCAAGACAATCACTGAGGTTGAAGAAAGGAGGAACAGGTGTGTAGACCACATTGAAGAATCCTTGAATGGATCATCCACACTGGATCCATCAGAAATTGAGGCCGCACACATAGATGTCTAACCTCTAGATGAACAATGTGAATTCCGACAGGATGGTTTATGAATTGGCCAAACTGCGATACTACTGACCATTGTTGAACAGTTAATTGAACGAAACTCGTCACAGCTGATAGATGCACTCGAAGTGAGGACAGATATGTGACAAGAAAGCGTACTCTCTCCTTTCCCCTTTCTTCTGGTGATTGACTGGATTATGAATACCCCACATCTGAGAGGAAGCACAGAATACAATGGACAGCTCGGAATCAACTACAGAATTTGGACTTCGTAGATAACCAAGTTCTCCCACCACATATACATGAACAAATGCAGGTGAAGACAATCAATCATTGTAAACAACTGGAAGGAGGAACCTAATACAAACTCGATTGTCGAGTACTTGTGGCTGTTCTATTTTTGTCAATGAGGTGTAACTGGCGTAAGCAAGTAACTAAGTTTTATTTATTTAAACACGTTAATATTGGTACAAGAAAGCACCAGATAAATATGCGCCATACAAATCTCATTCGATTTGCTTGAGGGCTGTGATACTGTCCAGGTGCCCGAACTGAAGCAGGTGGTTTTCTTAGGGGCCCACACCCGGAGCCTTTGATCAAAAGATCTGATCCACAAGGCAGTGGAGCATCGTGCGGAGATGCAGTCTCATGGTAGCCGTTGACCAACAATTGATTCATACGCCATTTGTTCCCTCAGGATACTGGAGCCCATGTGCACCATTGGTTTGGAATCAGGTTTTTCAACTCCCCTAGGTGGACTCGCCTTGTCCACCAACCCGGTTAAAGCGCCGGACATTCGCTTTTCGTCCTCTCAATTTCGTAAACAACACGCCCGCCACGAGAAGGCAGTGAGTAGGACTTCCCTGGAAGAGGCTATATATTCGCGTGGCCATGTGAGAGCATTTGGAGAGGGAGAGCGGACTCTCCCCACCAGGGCATTTGGGGGCAAATAACTAAGTAAGTATGTACGTTATATGGGAGATAGTATCATCGTAAAACCTTTGTTTTGGTAAATGGAAATAGACAGTTTGATTTGATGTGTTGATATATTCTGAGAAATTGTGACCTGTAATGATACAATACCAGGAATGATACTGGGTAGTTGTTAACTAGTGTAGAGCTAGTGTAGAAATGCTGACAAATTTGACTTAATACAACCACAAAGTCGATGACATCATTAGTAGTGTATCACACATTTCCTTTCAGTGTGTCAATGTGACATTCACATTAGTGTGAAAGATTCTGTCGTCGAAATTTTACTGATTCCCATGTTGATTCGATTGATTGATTGATACCAATTTAGATGTAAACATACATAACATGCAACTGTTAAGATGAAATGGTTATCTTGTCAACATGTTAATTCTTATCAGTCTGTTTTATTTTTTTCTTCTCTTCCACTCTGTGTCGCTCTCTCCATCCATTTCCCTCCTCATCTCCATCACTCACACTCAATATGAACAGTGTCATTGCATTGATCGAATCATCTTTTGTTAGGGAAGTTTAAATTTCCCTCAGGAATATTGGTGGTGAATTTCAAGAATGAAATTCACTATTCCCCTTGTTTATTTTTGTACTCTGTAATATCGAATGTGTGTTTTTGTTTAGTGAGAGTGACAGTGTAGTGTCGTGTTTCGTTCAAGATGTATGTTTTTCTTCAGGTGGAATTGAAATGTAAGTACTTCTATCAGATATTATTGTAGTGGTCAAGAGAGTGAAATATTTTCAATGAGACATCTGTGGACTACAAATTAGCAGATTTATTTAACTGATTATAAATGTTTTCATAGTTGAAATCATGAGTCAATTGAAGCTAGACTACCATGGAAAACCTGGAAGCACCGGACTGCCATTTCGTCCTATTGCGGAACTCCTCAGTAGTACGCATCCACGATCCCACACGAGACTGGTAGGTCCTGGGTTCGAATCTCGAGAGTGCGGGTTCGTGGATACGCGCTACTGAGGAGTTCCATATTAGCACGAAACAGCCGTCCAGTGCTTACAGGTTTTCCATGGTGGTCTAGCTTTTATTGACTCATGATGTAAACTATAGAAATTCAACTTGATTCACAAAATCAAAGATGTGATTTGGTGATTGTCGAGTTAATATGACTAAAGAAACAGTGTGTGGTAATATTGGTGCATGTATTGGTGTAATTGCATGGACATGTATTGCGATGCAGATGTGTGGACTGTGAATCATGTGTTCAATATTCCACTGTGTGACATTCATTTATCGAAACAACTTTTCTAGTCTGAAAATGATAAATCATTGATGAAGTAAACATCGATGATTCTTCTACTTTTTGTAGTTGGAAGATTGAAGGTGGTAGTGAAATGAATTGTTTCGAATTTCGATATCTGTATTAAAATCAATGTTTCCAATACATAGGAAATGGAAACTAATTTCAGCTTGAATTGAACATGGTTAATTGTGAAGTGATTGTGAACACATGATATTGAAAAGTGAATCTACATTCTTGAATAAGACCGTTTTAATGGAATCGACAATTGAATCTTATTGATCTTGTCGTGGATCGTTAGGAGATGTATGTCAATGGTAATGTGTGTGACGGCAATAATCACAAAATTGAACGTTTTTGATGAGTTCAAATTGTTGATAATGACTATTTAGACGGTAATTCACTGTCACTGAATCACTTGTGATTTGGTGTCACAACTTACTTACTTACGCCTGTTACTCCAAATCTAGCGTAGGCCACCGACCTGCATTCTCCAACCCACTCAGTCCTCCGCCATCCTTTCTAGTTCTATCCAACTTTTGTTCATTTTTCTCATGACTGTCTCCATTTCTCTGAGTAATGTGATCTTTTGTCTTCCTCTTTTCCTTTGGCTTTGAGCATTATATGTGAGGGCTTGCCTTGTGACGCAGTTGGATGATTTTCTCAATGTGTGTACTATCCACTTCCAGGTGTCACAACTGATTAGCATCAAATATTTCCATGTTGACCGACATATTTAAGATGAATAACGGGATCTTTGAGTATATTAATTAACGTTCACTGCTCTTCTGATTTTATCAAATGATGAGGACACATGTAGTTTCCGTGTTAGGGAATTTGTTGTTATGAAAATCGATTTGAAATTAGTTTGTTTCTACGTCTGTACAACTTTGAAGCATGCTCATCACTCTCATGTGACTGATTATTGCCAGTGATATAAGAAGTAATGTTGAATGTGTAATTCAATGCACTGTATTCCTGCATCGAAACTCTTGTGTCTCTTTGATCAGTAAAATTTAGTTTAATCAATTAATGGATTAGAGCAATTGCTGTCCAATTTATCACCTCTCGATTGATCAATTACATTGCTATTACTGCATAAACTATTTTGTTATATTTAGTACTGTGAATTACCATTTGTTGTCCTAATGTACAAATCCCAGTTGTATTTTACGTACTACAAGTTATAGCTTCCTGTTCTATGAATATTGAACTGAATATCGACACATTTAATCACGGTAATGGTATTATCACCACCACCAACACCACCACAGTGTTGATGATGCAAACTATGAATTGGTTGATGTGAAACACATTTGCACACTGATATATTCACTCCTCTACATAATAATAATTATCAACTATCTATAGACATTGATAAGAATAACAGCTGTTTCAAATTAGATATTAGACATAAGATGTGTATTCTCTCCTAGTCACCATGATCAACGTGAATGTGTTTTGTTGTTGGTGTTTCAAATGATACAATACAGTTTGCACACAGTGTTTCATAGATTGTAGGTGAATAAAGGAATTGTGGTAATTGTTAGTTGGATAGTTCACTCGAATCAATTTGAGAATCGATCAGGTTATATTTGTGACTGTGTATTGAACGTTAACTGTTGACTATAAAACACATTATAAATTTTTCATAGTTGAAAGCGTGAGTGAGAAGCAGTGATCAGTGAAGTTCAAACCACGTCTGTCGTGAGATAGGAAGTCACTGAAGACAATTGGTGAATGGTTGCTCAAATTCGTGGATCAGTTGAAGTTAGATATTAACACCGTTGGATGCCAGCTCAGTCGTCTATCGGTTAAACGCTCTTGCAAGTGCGGGTTCGTGGATGCGCACTGCTGAGGAGTCCCATAATAGGACGAACGGCCGTCCAGTGTTTCCAGGTTTTCCATGGTGGTCTCGCTTCAATTGACTCACGTTTTCAACTATGAAAAATACTAAATCTCCACAAAACCCCTTCTGATAATTAACATTTTAAATTGATAACACATAGTTCCAGTTTTGATTTGTGTTTGTTGTAATATTTCTTACACAAGTTATGGTTTGTCGGATGTATTTGACAGATGCATTATTCAATAGATTCGCTTGTTCATCGAATTACCACACCTTCTTAAGTGTTCAAACACTTTCACAAACCAGAATGTAACGTGAGAGCTGAATTGGAAAGACCTAATACAAGTCAGTGTCCTCATTGCATGAGTGGCTTGTGTTCCTTTACAGATGAATCTGATATGATTTGTGTTGAATGATGGATGAATTCGTTGTTAGGATGTTATTTACATGTCAATTGACTAGTTCATTGTATATCCAGTTCACTCGGTCATTTTACATTCGTCAACATGTGGTGTATTTTGGGATATTTTGTGTAGGTTGTCGGTCAATAAATTGGACTACTCGAACTGATCACAGACATCATTGTGCATCAAACTGATCGTGTTTCAGTTCAGGGTTTCTCATTGACCAAACTGACATTCTGTCTGTCGTTCATTTCATCAGACTGAACTTGAAGCTATATGTTTATTCATGTTTTAGGAATCAAATTATCTGAACATTGTCAAATCGATCTGCTTGTATTTCCATTCACTAATTGATTGAATAGTAATGACAGTTGACTATTGAGTAAACCTGAAACAACCCATCACAATCATCACCATCAACACTACCATTGCTGAAAAACTCGTTTATTTCAATTGTCTCAACTGAACTATACACATTATTTTAACAGTGTGCACGCAGTTATCGTCGATTATATTATACTTGGTTTCTGTTCAGTAGTATCATAGTCATTATGAGTGGTATAGTATAGCATTGATGCAAGGTGTGTTGGACAACTGTAAATAGTTGATGAGATATGATGCAATTTGACATTCAATTTTCTGTTATGTGGAGATGAGTGTGTATGCAGTTTTGTTGGAACAGATCATCGTCATCTAAATTATTACATAATTGATTTCTACAAAATCTATGTATGCACAAACATAAACACACATGAATAATAAATCTGTTTATCTATTATCATTCTAGTCGAAGTGTTGTAAATGACACGAAGGATGAGTATGTTAACTTTTGGTTACCTATAACTGAAATTGTTATACAGTGAAAATTTCAACTCCGATTCAGTCAAATTGATCTTTCAATGAAGTTGTGAGTTTAGTAACACACCTTCAAAGACGACCACATATGGACTTAAACTAGTCGAACATAGTTTATTTGGCATTGTTGAAAGCAGATTAGTATACGTGTGTTTTGACAATCTGTCAAATGTGTATTATGGACAGATGGTTATTTGTGAAACTTGATCAGCTGTTTAAAGTTTTCACTGAAACACAAAACAGATAGGATAAAAGTGTTCTATGGCCATTATCATGTTCAGATAGAAATCTCCACCATTTCATTTTCAGTTCGTCAGCCATTCTTCACATCTAACAATCGTGTCAGTGAAATCGATGTTAGCAGGATGAGTGTAAATTAAAACAATGATAATTCAGTATTCCTATTATGTTGTTGAATATTTTGTCAGTAATCATCAGTGGAATGTGGGAAACGATGTTGAGTGTTGAGTTGATACGTTTTAGTAATCTGAGACAAACTACATAGCGTTGTGTTGTTATCACTGTTGGAATGTGTTGAGTTCATGTGATAGATGTTTGTTGGAACGTGTTGTTTGCCTGAAGATATTCTTGATCGTAGCTCTGCTCAAGCTTGTAGAAACATATTGCGAAAGTAACAACTGAGTTCTCCAATTGTTCTCAGTATCTCCACTACTCTTCATCCGAGGACTTGTCAACACTGGTGAAAATCTTACTTATAAGAATCTAGTGATTTGAATAATGTTTTGAATAGTACGATCAAAATTTGTATCATCACAAAATTCTGATCCATTATTCAATGACACATGAACAAGAGAAGAGACTTAGTCTCTTTGAGTGAGTGATCTGATCACATTATATTTTCTTCAATATGCATACCACACAACTATTCAAATTCAGATTTTCAAATGAATTGATTGAAACAGGTAATTCAATAAACCGGAAATCAATTCATCCTGTTTGTTACCTTCTTTATATTCTATCAATAACATTGTTAAAGGCAAAGTAGATAAACAGATAGATAGATAGATAGTTAGAGAGACGTTCGGATGAATAGAACGGAAATATCATTCAAATTGTACATCTGATAATCTCTCTCTGTCTCTCTGTCTTTCTCCATCAAGTAAACACACACAAACACGCACTCACACGCCTGGAAACAAACCGTCAAAGTACATTAGAAACGGAAACCTGAGAAAGCATTCATGCAATGTAGTAGTGTATTCAGTGATAGGATCCATCAATTTGAAATTGTATAGGAGGGAGCATAACGGAATAGTATTTAATATTTTGAGTTGTATCGTGTAGACTGCTTGGCGAACTGAAATGTGAAATTGAAATGTGAATAGAACTAACAATGTAATATATGTGAGCATGCTTCTGTAGAATGCAAAACATGCTCAACAGAATGTTGAACTGATGGTATGAACTAAAATATTGATAACTGTGAAAAATGTGTGGACTCCGATTTGATGATATGATGACGTTTACGAAATATGCATTCCGCCTACCACTGATTCCAATTATTGACTTAGTTCGCATTAAAGAATAACTGCGTAAAGTGAGTGAAATATGAGAATGAATATTGGTGGCGAAACAGAATGAGATAATCGAAAGGAGAGAGGAAGACTAGAGAAGGCGATTGTGCTAATTCCATGTGATAAAGAGTGACCCACTATTTGTAGTCAAACAAAAATAAACTACAGACAAGTGGTGATGATGAATGGTGTAAGTGATAAACTCAAACATTCGCTCATATACAAACAGTGACAAGGTCACAATGTTAGTTAAGATGAATAAATGAGTTTGCATATTCAGTTGACAACACTTTGATTGTCTCTTTTTCTATCCATGTAAGTATTTACTACGTTTCATCGACAGTTCAACGGATATGTCCAGATGGTGCTCAGGTGAATGATGAATGAATGGTGAAGATGACTTTACATAGCACTATCAAACGATAGTGATTTCATGTTATATCAAACATTGAATCTGAATGAGCAGCATGTGAGAAGTTGGTGACTTGTGGAAGGAAAAATATATTTGGATGTGGACAGTAGTTGAGTTATGTGACACTACTCATATGGATTCATGCAACATGTCAGATAAATCTCAGAGTTATAGGTAGTGCAATTGATCAACGTGGTTGATGCAGCATATTCAACTAATCAACTTCATTGAAACAAAAATGCTTAGTATGGATGACGAAGCCCGTTAAACCACTGTATCCAATATAAATGGGTAGAAGATTCTTCAGGTAATTTTGATGTGTAACTATAGAAATGTTGTGCATATGACAAAGATACTGGTCGAAATGTTTTACACTAATCAAGGAAAGACATATTTCAGTCACATATCCATTTCCTGTTCTTTCCAACCCTAGTTAATTTGATATATCTACTGAGAATGATTAGTGATTAAGCAAACACATTGAATAATATACACTTTCCCCGAATTGACGAAATGATCTATCTCAGGCTACAACTTCACTAATTAATTACAACATTGCGTGATCATTAATAATGAGCTGATCATTATTGAACGTGAAAGGATCAATCATTGGAATTCAATGTGAGTTATTGCCTGTGAATTGGAATGTTTATATATTCGATTATTAAAGATGATAATTAGATGATTAGATCTAAGTGTGTGTGCGTTATTGTATGTGAGTGTGTGTTATTCACTACACATGTATTCTCAAGTATGTGTATGTTCACAGTGTGAATGTGTACCTGACTCAAAGTATCACTGAGAATTGAACATTACATTTCCTACGTTGAGTTGGAGAAGTTCAAATAACCGATTGAAACTAAATTGATAATTTGAGGTGTTTGGTGATAGATATGAAACCGGTTTTCACAAGTGTTTATCTAAGGAGATTGAATACAAGAATGGTGTGAAGTGTTGTTTTATAATTCATACACAGACATGGACGTAACAAAATATTTCTGAATGAATATTTAACCATACACAACACGGAAGCTCAGTGAAAATCATAAACCGGATTAATTTGATCGAGGAATGAGAAGGAACTGAAACTTCGATAATCAAATTCAAACGGTATAGTATTGAAACGAATACTGAAACATTCTCTCTAATCAATACACTTGGAAAGAAGAACATCTGTACTATCAGGGCCACGCGTTCATTAATAACGACGTTTCACTTCCTTCATTGAATGGAGTGAATGTTAATGGAAAAGAAACAAATTCGCTACAATCAAATAACTGAATACATCTGATTATCGTATTTTTGCGTATGATAGATGATATTGTATGAACTGCATGCATGAATGTTATTCCAAATCTCACTGTTTGGTTGTAGAAGATAATCAAGTAGAAATCTGTATTGTGAACACAGTGAATCATATGAATCGTGATTTCTACAAATAGTCAAATAACTTTAGATTGCTATATTGCTGTTTTCGAAGGATCTGATAGTGTGTATTTCACCTGTCCATGATAATGCGAATAAGTGTTTGTCTTCTTGCGTGCACGACGCATCAGTCGAATACTGTAACATACACTTAAGCATCTGTGAAGTTGAACTAAACAGATCGAGGTGTGTTCGTGAGATGGAAGCTACAGATAAGTAAAACTGTCTGACTCAGTTTATCAGAGAAAAGTGTTTGTAATGTTTAGGTAGGTAATCACAAATGAGATGAACGCAAGGCTTTTTAGAATAGAGAACTAATGAATACGTAATTTTGAGCAATAAGATTGGACTATTGGACAACCGTGCAAATAATTTTGATCGAAATGGTTATGTCCTATTGTACGAGAAGGCTTACCACTTTGGTTTTCCTGTTTGATCTCATAAAACGTCGAATGATGAAATATATGTATCCTTACTAACTTCGTACATATTCTTACTGTATCAGTTCTAAATCTTTATTGGTCCTTTTCCTCTAGCCGGCGAGATTTTAATTTATAGACGAAGCAATCAGATTTAAGATAGCAGATCGAGATTTTGGCGTGAGATTCATCCACTCATTCGGCCAAATACCATTTCGGCATTATAGCTGATGTCAGTTAGTGATGAGAACATAAAATATAATTTCTAATCACAATGTTCAACTATAAGTCCTATTCTTAGTTCCTCGTACAAAGTCATAACCCTCATTTAACCGTAGTAAGTAGATGGACATTTTCAAGGTCATTTGAACAATCAGTTGAGTGGAATTTGTCACTGTACATCAACTTCATTGACTATGAGAAGGCGTTTGACAGTGTGGACAGGATAACATTATGGAAACTTCTTCGACACTATGGAGTTCCTCAGAAGATTGGCAACACTATCCAGAACTCATACAACGGACTACAGTGCTAAGTGTTGCACATATGGAACTCAAAACAAATGTTGAGCAAACTCAAACTCAGAATCTTCAATACGAACATCAAGACTGTCCTACTGTAAGGAACTGAAACGGGGAGAACTACAACCATCGTCAAGAGGGTACAAGTAATTATTAAAAGTTGTCTACGCTAAATACTGAACATTCATTGACTGGATACTATCAGCAACAGTCTTCTGTGGGAGAGGACAAACCAACTTATATCTGAATAAGAAATTAAGAAAAGATGTTGGAAGTGGATCGGACATACATTACGGAAAACATCAAACTGCATCACAAGACAAGCACTAACTTGGAATCCTGAAGAGAAACGGAAAAAAGAAAGACCAAAGAACATATTATGTCAAGAAATAGAAGCAGATATGAAAAGGATGAATAGAAAGTTGAACTAAATGGATAGGATTTCCCAGGACAGTGTTCGATGAGGAGTGCTAGTGGATGACCTATGCTCCTCCACGAGGGTTAACAGTCGTAAGTAAGAAAGTAAGTAATGTCTGAGTAATTCTAACTGTGTTGTGTATTCATATTGAAGTTTATCTTCTATTCATTGCAATCTCTATTGAAATCAACAGTTGATAATGTTAGAGTAAACGAGAAACAAGTCAACTGTACAACTCTAATCAACAGTTGTTTTAGTTCATTGACAATCTTCCCCAGTTTGGACAGATTGTTTTGATTAAAACTAATGAAGACAAAGAAGTAAGAATGTTGATCATGGAATCATCTAAATCTGTCTTCACAGTTTCATTATGTTCCACATTATCAAGATCCATTTGACAACAAGTAACTCAATGAAGTTTGTTCACTTTGTCAATATCATAGAGAATATTGAGTTGTTATTATCAAATCCAAATTAAACAACAAATACAATCCATTAACATTTCTATTATTGTTTCTTATCAATCCTTGTATATCAATGTATCGACTTTCAATTAATGGATTGAAACACCTATCATTAAGTATATGGAACATTTGAATAACCTGTCATCACTCTAATGACTATTGATGTTATCATTGTGATCACTTACTTATACACTAATAACGATACTAATTGTTACATATCAAATAGTATTGTTTGTTTGAATCTTTCCATTGATGATGTTTAGGACTGCAACTGGTCAGTCTCTAATTGGCATATGTGCATATTGTGCGTATTGCCTCGATATAGCCTTAGTTCACAAACATTGTAAGTAAAGATGGATAGTGGCTAGCAGTGGAATCTAGGACGCACGTTTCGTCCTATTTGGGACTCGTACCTAAGTACATTGAACATTTGAACAACCTGTCATAACTCTAATGACCATTGATGTTCTAATTGTGACCATTTACTTATACACTAATAACGATACTAATTGTAACATAACACATTTGGTAAGATCACTGAATGTGTGTAGAAGGTAACAAACGAGAGGAATATTTCCACGTCTAAATACATATTATCTATGAAAAGGTGGATAGCGAACAATGAATTCATTAAATGATTTACTGAACTATTATTATACCGATTTCAGTTAGTTATGAGAAACTTCTCGATCATGAGTACTATTATTGTCATTGTGATCTCTATGGAAATTAGGAGTTTTGTTAAGCATGATGTAAACCAGACTGACTGTTTATGTTCTTGTTTTTTGAAGCATAGAGTGACTTCATTCGATTACTTGATAATATCTTATATCATGTCTTGTTTAAGGAACGAATTCATTTCAGTTTATCAAGCCTCGGTGTTGTGAAGGAAATCGGGTGAGACACTTTTCCTTTGATTACTTTCTAGATTGCAAACGATTGTTCGTATAAATCATAAGGCAATAAATGTTTGATGTAAAATTCAAACTTGTGTCACCGAGTATCTTTCTTATTGACTGATGACAACATTGGGTTTGTCCAGTCACATTAAGTGCTCATCACGTAAAACTCGAATACCTTATCATCGACTTCCATTCTTGGGCTTCTAACAGGATCATCGAATTGTCACGTGTCATGTTCTTAGTCAGTTGACAAACATGATATTTTTCCCGTATGTTCGATTGCCATTGGTGATGTGATCCACTCGAAAACTAATCAACACAAACCAGCTTCCATAAGTAAGATTCCTTTCAAATGAAAATACAGTTTGTTGATCAACCCTTATTTTTCTTTACATTAAAAGATCATGTTACATACACACGATTGATCAAATTGATTACGTGATTTAAACTTCACCATACACGTTCAAGTTTCAATGTGATTCCTCCTTAATTACATGCGTGTTTCAATCAACGATAGTGAAAGAGTGAAAATGGAGGCTGAAAATGAATGATTTGCAATATGGAAACCTAACAGGGAACAATTCAATTTGTTTTGATATTCTTCAATAAACAAAACAGAATCATCCAATGTCTTCTCAAATGATTGCGTGATTTGTCTTATTCTCATTAATGTTTTTAATAAAGGTTGATATGATTGATTCGAGTAAATCTAATCGAGATTTGAGATGAAACTACACCTCATCTGGTACTAATTACCATGATTGATTTGAAGAAGAGATATAACAAGAATGAGTTATTATTGTCAAATGTGTTCATACACATTGTCTACTGTGAACATATTGTGAGTAATCAGTGTTGAGTATAGAGTAACCAAGTTGGTAGTTGAACTGTAGAGGTAGTTGAATAACAAATCGTAGGAATTTAGTCCATTGGTTTATAACAATTTCTCACTTGTCAATTTGCATAGCTTACAGAAACAGCAAGTATACATCAGAATCTTAGTCAAATTGTTGTGTGTCTTTCTGATGTCGATAGATATGAGTAGTACGTACAATCAATCGAAAGTGGAATTCTTGGAGTTAGAGGGTTGAGAAGTTTGAGGAGAACAGAACGAGAAGACAGTGATTGATAAGGAAATGAAGGAACAATGAAGAGTGAGATATTTGATGGCTATTTTACAATTGAAGTATTTACTCTATGATTATCAGATTCTACCAAGATCTTCCGTAAGTTTGCATTCAAATCCATTTGGCTGCCTCCACTGTATCCTCATTCCCTATAGTATCTCAGTATATCCATCGGAAATGAACAACTCCATCAAAACAACGGTTGTGTGAAAAACTAAAATCAGCATTCCTAATCTCCAGTGTCAGAGATGCTTCTTCATGTAGAGATGTGAATCGGTATCAGCATGTTGGATAATCCTTAATCACCTGAGATTCATTATGATCAACAATTCAGTCTAATTATTATTTTGACGAAATTTATTTCTCACCAAACCCAACACATTTGCATTATACTACTAATGTGTTTTTAATTGTTTCCAACATGAAATATGAAATCTATTTCATTGCGTGTATCCATTCAACATTGATTATGTCATATGAATGATGAAGCACTAAGTTATTTCCATATTGAAAACATCATAGCCACTCATTTGATGCTGAGTTAAACAACCCATCAAGCAGGTATACACGTTCATCTGTCAATATTCTTAAAAAAACTACTTGAGAGTATGAAACTTTGACGAGACTACTAGTCAATCGAATAGGTTTCAATGGGTGGTGGAATGAGAAATAGAAGCATGATCTTCAGAGAAATATTGTTTAAAAAACTGTGAGAACAAAGACGATGGTCACTGTGTACGTATATGACAGTCAGTGATGTATCTGTGTGAGTGTATGTATGTGTGTTGAGAAATTGTTATCATGAGGATGACCATGTAAAAACACAAATGAATAAAGCATCCATTCACCATTGTTGTCATGAGCATTCATTGTCTAACTTCTTATCCCCTCTGTGTTTTCTTTAACAATTTCATTACATGTTTTATCCGTGAGATTGTATAAAATGAGCTTGTAATTAAGAGAATCATTCTTATATAACTATCTATTTATTACCTTGATCCAATTACTTAGTTAGTGAGTATGTGAATGAGTGAGTGAATGTGTATAGATGGTGAGAAGTCGAGTCAATAATGATAAGTTTATCATCATTGATAGCATTCATTCACCTTATCAGCAACATAATGTTCTGTATTTGTTCATCATTAAATAATGTAATAGTTATTTTGACGTGCTAAGTATTTTCAGATTAGATATTCGACACATTGTGATCATCAGTACAGGGTAGTGGAGAGTGTTGAGTTTTGAATGAGGTAGATGATGGATCGATCAATGTTAGACCACCATTGGAAATCTGGAAGCATTGAATGGCTGTTTCACCTGAGTATGGGACTCCTGAGTAGTGCGCATCTACAGTCCAGAACTTTGGATTCGAACACATGACCTTCGATCTTGGACGCGAGACCACTGAGAAATCCCATACTAGGATGGAACAGTAGTCGAATGATTCCATCTTTTCGTTGGTGGTCTAACATTGATTGATTCATGATCTCAAACAATGTGATCAATTATAAATTAATTTCTGAAATTAAAATTTTTTTTTCAAATATTATTGCCAAAACTATATTTTCGTCATGTGATATTTACTTGAGTTTCTAGTACTTGTGTGTGCATGAAGTGTACTGGGAGGTAAAATAGAATGGAGCTTGGATTCATGCTAGTTTGTGGTTAGGAGGAACGTATACGTTCCATTAAGTCTGACGACGAGCTATCACATATAACTTTGAAGAATGTTACAATTCAGGTAATCAGATAGAGACTGTTTTCCTGTACTAATGAGATATCTTCACTGAATGATTAGTGAGTAACAGACCAATGAATCTCGTCATTACTGTTGATCAATTTCGACTAATCAAGTTGGAATGTGCTCACTAGTCTAAATGACTTGACATTTTGTATTTTGTGTTTTGATGTGAAATGATTGGAAGTGATTTTCGAGATGCTTCAAACAAGATCTCTATGCAAGTTGACTTGAAATGTTCATAAGTGATTTGTATCAAGAAGATTGGCTTTAATGTTATGTTAGTTAAACACTTTCTAGTTCATTTACATTGATGCAGACATATGTCTATGTATCTAATATAAGATACAACTTCACAATGTGATTTATTAAAGTGACTGGATCATTGTACTAAATACATATGACAACAACAATACATATGACAATACATATGTCAACTCGTAAAAGTGCACCAAATAGAAGTACAAAACGTTTTTTCCGATGTCATAGTATGTTTTATTCAGTTACTTACTTACTTACTTACGCCTGTTACTCCCAATGCAGCATAGGCCGCCGACCAACATTATCCAACCAACTATATCCTCCGCCTTCCTTTCTAGTTCTATCCAGTTTTTGTTCATTCTTCTCATGTCTGTCTCCATCTCTCGGCGTAATGTGTTCTTTGGTCTTCCTCTTTTCCTTTGACCTTCAGGATTTCATGTGAGGTCTTGTCTTGTGACGCAATCGGGCGATTTCCTCAATGTGTGTCCTATCGACATCCAGCGCTTCTTCCTGATTTCTTCCTCCACTGGATGGAATCTAGTTTGTTCTATTCCACAGTAGAATGTTGCTGATAGTGTCTGGCCAACGTATCTGAAGTATCTTGCGTAGAAAACTGTAAATAAACACTTGTATCTTTTGGATGATGGACTTCGTTGTTCTCCAGGTTTCCGAACCATACAATAGAACTGTCTTGAGATTCGTACTGCAAATTCTGATCTTGGTGTTGATTGACGATTGTTTTGAATTCCAGATGTTCTTCAGTTGTAAATATTTATTCAGTTACCCAATTGTTAATATAATCATATGGTTAGAAAAGATACATACATAGATGTATGTTTCTTTATCATTGTGTGAAATTTCTTAATATAATACTACTCATTTGCTTGCATATAGTTGTTTGATTAAACTGATGTCACTTCATTCACCTCCGTGAATAGAAAGTTCTCGATTTATTGATCATTCCAGGCCAAATGAAATCTCCTGCACTGAACTTCGCAGTGGAATTTACAGTGGAGGCACATATAAACGTATTAATAATCCTATACATTAGCCAAGGTTCCTAGGGATCTGTATACATATCCCAGGAATAGATTGTAGTTCGAGGTGTTGGTTGAAATCCAGATCGATTCGGAAAAACTATTGAGGACACTGTTTCCCACTTTATTAGTTGTTAGGCAATCTAGAGGATATATTAGACAGCTAAATTCATGTTTCAGCGATAGAGCAGGTAACTGTAGTTATTTGAATATGTGTCGAACACCTCAGAAGAAAACCAGATTTCAGTGACACAGAAAAAAGGTAGTTTGAGAATGACGACTACCGTTCCTAATGCCTAGATTTCATTAAGAATTGAATGTGAGTTAATAGGTGGTCAGTTTAAAAGGAAAGTAGAGTGCTAAAAAGCCCATAACATCCTTATCGATGTTATGTATTTTAGTTCTGATTAGACTATAGTATAGTCCGATTGTTTGATCGTTTGACTAGATAATATGAAAGTCCTCTTTTCATTAGGACCGAGAGGATGAATAATGCGAAACCTGATAGTCTATATTATCCTTTGGCAAATTGATAATGATCATTTGAAGTGAGATATTAACACCGTTGGATGCCAGCTCAGTGGTTCTAGAGATTAAGCGCTCGCGTGCGAGACTGATAGGTCCTGAGTTCAAATCTCATGAGGTGGGATCGTGGATGCGCACTGCTGAGGAGTCTCACAATAGGACGAAACGGCCGTCCAGTTCTTTCAGGTTTTCCATGGTGATCTAGCTTCAATTGACTCATGATTTCAACTATATAAAATTACTAAAATCTCCAGAATAACCTCCCTTCTAATAATTCTATATATCGTTTCAGTAATGTTTTCTTATTGTGAATAATTACAGTAAAACAATCAGTTAATTAGTTACCTTTTTTTATCTTTAAATTTGTACAATCTATAATTGATGAATCTTCTTCCAAATGAAGAAAAAAAGCAAACTGTCCCCCACTCCCCCCCCCTGATTTTTTTCTATACCATAAATTTGAACTTTCTTATTTCAATTATCCTAATTAATAGAAAAAATTTTTTTTCTTGTTTTATTTCTTTTTCTTTTTTTATTTAAATTCAATTTCATAATTTTAATCAAGCTGTTATTATAATATAATGATGCAGATGTGAGGGCGAGGATCGGCAAAACAAGAGCAGCATATTCACAACTGAAAAACATCTGGAACTCAAAACAATTGTCAATCAACACCAAGGTTAGAATTTTCAATACAAATGTCAAAACAGTTCTACTGTATGAGGTAGAGACGTAGAGAACTACGAAAACCATCATCCAGAAGATACAGGTGTTTATTAACAGTTGTCTACGCAACATACTTCGGCTCCGATGGCCAGACACTATCAGCAACATTCTACTGTGGAATAGAACAAACTAGATTCCATCCAGTGGAGGAAGAAATCAGGAAGAAGCGTTGGAAGTGGATAGGACACACATTGAGGAAATCACCCAACTGCGTCACAAGATAAGCCACCACATGGAATCCTGAAGGCCAAAGGAGAAGAGGAAGACCAAAGAACACATTACTCTGAGAAATGGAGACAGATATGAGAAGAATGAACAAAAACTGGATAGAACTAGAAAGGAAGGCGGAGGATATAGTTGGTTGGATAATGTTGGTAGGCGGCCTATGCTGCATTGGGAGTAACAGGCGTAAGTAAGTAAAGTTAATATAATATTTGTAGAATGTTTATAAAGAGGAATAAGTTGAAAAAAACGACTCATTCACTAGTTCACTCTCTTAGGACGCTGGTGGAAAGTAGTTAACAGGAAACCTTGGACATAGGTTTCATGTTACTGTGGCACTCATCAGTGAGGGGTGTATCCGGATAGATCAGCGATAAGGTCTCTGACTGTGAAACTGGGTGACACAAGATAGAATCAGTCAGAGAGTATCAATTACCTCAAGATTATAGGTAAACCTTTCTAATGAGTGGTAAATAGCACGAAACCTCAGTCCAGGGTTTCCTATTGACTTTTTGCAATCACCGTCTTATCTCAAGATAGAGCACGCAATGTCGATTCATATAGACTAGTTGCCATATTGCAACTTGGTCGATAGGATTCGATCTGCACTAAGAAGGATCTGACCTGACATACATGACATTGATCACCACCCAGTGATCAGTCAGTTGTAAATTAAATCTTTTAGCTTCCAATCAATTGATTACATATTTAAAATTCACTTCACTTACTTTGGTTTGGATAGATAAATAGTTGTCACACAAGCGATTCGGCTTAACTTCAATCGAGTTAACATGATTAAAAAGATATGGTCTGAATTATACACTACAGTTGTCTGTATCAGATCAACGATACATTGAAACATTGACTGCTTGTAGTCGAAGCAGTGAATAAACGATAATGAGATTGACTTAAGTGCTTCGGAGAGAAATGATAAAGTTTAGTATCCCCATCACTTACACTGATATACTAAACTGGGTTCCATCAAAATATATTTACTTAAGATTACAGGTAGCCAGATATAAGCATGGCATTAATCCATCTAATCACTGACTGTCATTATATCAAGTGAACAACACAGTTCACCTTGATCAAACGACATATAATAGTATCATAATTGTTTGTTAAATGTATAACAGTGTAGTATGTACTACTTGTATGGACAGATATAAGTAGTATGTGCCAGAATTGATTACAGAATTTGTATAATGCAATCAAATACAGATAATATGCATATTATCAACATGACCAATAGAAGTACATTACCATTAGTTAATAATGCTGGAAAATTGTGACCAGTGTTATTAGTTACATAAACCTCCTAACTAGACACACGTCCATGTACTCTCTGTAGAGGTAAAGACTTTAGCACAAAAGCTAGCGCGATACTGTCAGGTTTCTTGAACTGAAATAGTTGGAGTGTAATTACAAACTTGAATTTCGATTGTGACACTAATTTGTAATGCTAACTCTGGAACTTGATCCAAACTACTGATCTTAACTTAAACTTTTAATCTTTGATTATAATCCTAAATCCTAATTGTAAACAACACACACCTAAACTGAACTTTCATGGATTCTTATGTAATAAATTATTCTTTTATATGAAGCTTGGTATTTGGTAACGTTAACCAACAGACTGATAACTTTAATTCTTAATACTCACCTAAACACATGAGTAGAACATCAAACCTACACACAAACTAATAATCCAAAGTATTAACCCTAACTTATAACCTCATCATAACGCCATCACACTTGATGGCGAAACCCTGGAAGAGGTGGAAACATTCATGTACCTGGGAAGCATCGTTGATAAACAAGGAGGATATGATGCAGATGTAAATGCGAGGATTGGGAAAGCAAGGGCAGCATTTCTACAATTGAAGAACATATGGAACTCAAAACAACTGTCAATTAACTTCAAGGTGAGAATCCTCAATACGAACATCAAGACAGTCCTACTGTACGTATGGAGCTGAAACGTGAAGAACTACTACATCCATCGTCAAGAAGGCACAAGTATTTATAAACAGTTGTCTACGCAAGATACTCAACATTCACTGGATAAGATATACATTAAGGAAATCATCAATGTGCATTACAAGGCAATCCCTAACTTAGAATCCGCAAGGGAAGCGGAAAAGAGGAAGGCCAAAGAACACACTATGCCGAGAAATAGAAGCAGATATGAAAAGGATGAATAACAACTGGAAAGGAATGTTTGGGACAGAGTTGGATGGAGAATGCTGGTGAGCGACCTATGCTTCTCCATGAGGGGTAACAGGCGTAAGTAAGTAGGTAAGTAAGTAAGAATAACCTCAATTCTTAACTTTAAATCTTAATCTGAACCTTTTGTAATAAATCATTTATTTATATCACCCATAATCTAATTGATTGAAAATTTGTTCTACTTTCTCATAATTTTGTTATAAATTTCTAAATTTCAACAATAAAGTAATTATAGAAGGGGTTTTGTGGAGATTTAGTATTTATTATAGTTGAAAGTGTGAGTCAACTATAATAAAGTAATTGATAAACTATTCAATTTGATCAGAAAGGGTTTTGTGGAGATTTCAGAATTTTCATAGTTGAAATCATCTGATGCCGGATCAGTGATATAGTGGTTAAGCGCTCTGGCGCGAGACTGGTGGATCCTGGGTTCGAATCTCACCAGTTATGATCATGGATGCGCACTGCTGAGGAGTCCCACAATAAGACGAAACCGTTGTCCAGTTCTTCCAGGTTTTCCTCGGTGGTCTAGCTTCAATTGGCTCATGATTTCAACTATTCAATTTGAATTTTAATAGTCGAGATCATGAACTAACTAAAGCTAGACTATCACGGAAAACCTGGAATCACTAGACGGCCGTTTCGTCCTATTATGGGACTCCTTAGCAGTGCACATCCACGATCCCACCTCGCGAGATTCAACCAACCCAGGACCTACTAGTCTCGAGCCGAAGCCCTTAACCGATAGACCACTGAGCCGGCATCCAACGGTGTTAATGTCTAACTTCAACCAATCCACGATTTTGAGCGACCGTTCACCAATTGTCTTCAGTGAGCTGATATCTCTACAACAGACTTGGTAGAACTCCACTGGCCACTGCTTCCCACTAGAACTCAAGGAAATATCTCTTGAAGTCAGTCACTAGTGAGCATATGATTATAGATCAAAGGGGGTTTTGTGGAGAATCTAGTATTTTCACAATTGAAATCGGGAGTCAATTGAAGCTAAACCATCATGGAAAACCTGGAAGCACTGCTGAGGAGTCCTACATAGGATGAAACGGCCGTCAAGTGCTTTCAGGTTTTCCATGGTGGTTTAGCTTCAATTGACTCCCGATTTCAATTGTGAAAATACTAGATTCTCCACAAAACCCCCTTTGATCTATAATCATATGCTCACTAGTGACTGACTTCAAGAGATATTTCCTTGAGTTCTAGTGGGAAGCAGTGGCCAGTGGAGTTCTACCAAGTCTGTTGTAGAGATATCAGCTCACTGAAGACAATTGGTGAACGGTCGCTCAAAATCGTGGATTGGTTGAAGTTAGACAGAATTCCACCACATTGGTCTTGACGATATCGACCAGCTCAGTGGTCTATCGGTTAAGGGCTTCGACTCGAGACTGGTAGGTCCTTGGTTCGAATCTCGCGGATGCATGGTCGTGGATGCGCGCTGTTGAAGAGTCCCATAATGGGATGAAACGACCATCCAGTGCTTCCAGGTTTTCCATGGTGGTCTAGCTTCAATTGACTCATGATTTCAACTGTGAAAATACTAAATTCTCCACAAAACCCTCTCTGATATAGATATATGTATCAATCAAATTATATTACTGAAATAGAAGAATTCTAATCTCATTTGAATACAATAGTTCCAATGTATACATAGTTATTCTATATTTATCATTATATATACTATAATTATGGTAACTATTATTATATGATACAGGAAATTATACATTTACCACACATACATACATCTATCCTTATCAAATTTAATTTAATTGATGCCTATTCAATATGCTTATGGTTATTGTTTAGGTAAGCATATTACCGGAAATGCATGTTTCCAATGCACAAACAAACAGGCTGTTAAAGGTTCATTTATTGTTGAATAATCATTATACTAATGATAATATTAATATTGAATTAAATGATGAAATGGTTCATTAAATTTAAGAATTAATTAATGGAATACACTTTATAATAATAATAATAACAATAATATGATAAGCAGAGATGGATCGTGGCTAGCAGTGGAATCCAGTTTGATGCGCGTTTCGTTCTATTTGGGACTCGCCAGTGGGATGTACCTGCATCTTAGAGTTGATGTTCACTTTTGGACTCAAACCTAGTACCGTTCGCTTCAAATTCCATCCACTCAGCTACTGAGTCCTGATAGTCACTTGCTTGTGCAGTGGGGTGAAGTTTGAATTCACTTAGTATTGTTTGTATGAATCTTCCGATTGATGTTTAGAACTGAAATTGATTAGTCTCTTATTGGAATATGTGCATATTATATAGCCTTAATATCGAGGCAATACGTGTTATATCCTAGAGAAGATATAAGTATGGGTAGCTCTCAGGACCTATTATTGGACGATTGTTCTATATATATTCTTATTGTTTAACTATTGAGTAATTAGATTGTGTATATCTATATTCATCTTATTATAAGCTTCATTTTGACCTATGGATTATTATTATACAATTTACTGTCCCTAAATTATATTCAGTTTTATTGATGATTGTATCCCACGTTCACAGCCACATTTGGCTTGGTTTTGTACAAATATTATATTCTATTTTATGGTGTGATGCGGTCTGTCTGTCTGGTATATAAACCAAGTATGCTTGAAATAAATGATTCGTATAGCAGAAGCTGTAATCGGTGTTCTGGACTCAATTGGAAGGGCTAGGTGACCAAGGGACCAATAAGGACGCTAGACTGCTCATACTGGTCGAACGTCATTGATTTGGCACAGTGTTAAAATTCGACAAGTCGTATTCCAATTGGCGGATAACTCGTGATAAAAAGCCGGACATAAAAATCATAACAATACGCACAATATGCACATATGCCAAAAAGAGACTAATGACCAATTGCAGTCCTAAACATCAATGAGAAGATTTCATGGTAGTCTAGCTTCAGAGATGATAGCTACGATTAATAAGGCAGTTGAGTTTAAACATATCAAGGGCATGTGCTCACAGGAATTCTCCGAGACAAATGTTAAGAGATTTTAAACAAGGTAAGGTATTGAAAGATGTCATTTATGTACTCAGTCAAGGTATGAGACTATATACCCTTATCTAGTCCAAAAGGATAGATCTATATTGCTGCAATACTGACACGATTTTTCTATAGAATCTTAAGTAGCCAGAAAAGTGCTAAGAACATTCTTTTAATCAGCATACGCCTCAGAAACCTCTTGAGCACTGACGGATTATATATCATACTCTGACTGGATGATTATTCACACTGTTACGAAATTAGGTATGTTTCCAAAAATTTCTAGATATCAATGGTTACAGATAAACCAATACTGTTGTTTTCTGTATATTAACAAGCCCTGAAATAAAGATTCTCACCTTAATTAGAGTGACCAAAGGCTTTCTAGTTAGATACACTAGTTTATATTTGCTTGGAATCGATGGTAATGGCAAGGAAAAACTTTCACTGAATTTGAGGTTTGATATAATTCAATATATATAAGTCCCTGAATTTCAATTACATCGCATAAGCTTAATTTATCTCTACCTTTGTTAATTATTCTCAATCCTATCGCGCTAACGAGATCCGTAGCAATTTAGTTTAACGTACATTGTATCCAGTTTTGTTATTTATAAAACTAGAAAACACTAAATTTACTTCATATTACATAAGCAATTACTATTGTAAAGAGCTTTGAACTGAAACCCTTTCAAACGAAGAGTAAGTGAATCACATCACTGTATCGTGTTTCTAACATGAATAAAGGCTAGCAGTGCATGCCATATTAGCGATGTTGTCAAATCTAGGACTCATCAGTTGAACATAACCGGAACCCACTATTGATTATTTCATTATAACTACTTGAAAGTCGTATGTATTTCAAAGTTTTCTTTATGGAAAGAATTCTTTAGATTTTCAGCTAGGTTTACAGCTGGTGACAAATAGTGGTCTACTTGAATTCACATAGCCACTTGGCTTCCAACCAGAGATTTTGCGTCCGAACCCCATTCAACTTAATTCATTTGCTGTATCTTGAAGTCAAGTACGTAAACTGTAATCAAATTAACGATAAAATGATAAGTACAAATCCAATTGACTAACATCTTCGTGTAACATACTACTTGTTATTGAGGTTTGACTAGACAAATCTAATTACAACTTCATAATACAATTGTGGTGAGATTGTTTTCTCCCTCCTAAGATTAAACAGGTTGAATTAGTTTTCCCCTACCTCCTTACTTGTAAACACTAAGCAAATCTTGAACAAACAGAAACATAGTCATCTGGGGTATATTCCCACGTGACACAAAAATCCATCAAGATAAATGAACTAGATCAGAAAGGGGTTTGTGGAGATTTCAGTATTTTCATAGTTGAAATCATGAGTCAATTGAAGCTAGACCACCATGGAAAACCTGGAAGCACTGGACGGCCGTGGGAAGCAGTGACCAGTGGAGTTCAACCACGTCTGTTGTAAAGATATCAACTCACTGAAGAAAATTGATGAACGGTTACTCAGATGTCGTGGATTGGTTGAAGTTAGACATTAACACTGTTGGATGCCGGCTCAGCTGTCTAGAGATTAGGCGCTAGCGCGCGAGACTGGTAAGACCTGGGTTCGAATCTCGTGAGGCGAGATCAATGATGCGCACCGCTGAGGAGTCCCATAATAGGACGTAACGGCTGTCAAGCATTGCTTCCAGGTTTTCCATGGTAGTCTAGCTTCAATTGACTCATAAATGAACTAGTCAATGGTCCATAAAATCTTGGTGGAAAATAATAATTGTGATTAAAAATCTTGACTACTCATAGTAGTTTGTCTTTTATTGAACAAAAAAATATTGAAAGTTGTGTTACATTGTGATAAAAAAAAGTTTAGTAACATTACATTCAAATGTATACAAGTACATTATTTCTCTTATTGAAATGGTAAACATCTTGTGTTAAAATTATTCTGATTATTATTCGTATTATTATTATTGTTACTGTTATTCAACGGATTCGATACACCAGTAGCCATAGGATTCCAATTGGGGTTAGCAGCTCGAAGTGCATTTGTAATTAATGATGAAGCATTCAATGGATTAGGTGGCTAAGAAAAGTATTTAGAAAATAAATATATATCAGAAGATAAATGAATTATAAGGAAATTTTAACGACATAAATTCAAAAGTTTGGGTAAATGAATAAAGATAAAGTTTCGTATAATGGTATCAGTCAGTCAGTCACTACGTAGAACTTCGTACGTACGTACATAGATCAGTTCCAGTTGCCATACCACATTAGCACACAGATGCAGTTGTCGATTCAAATCCCATAGTGGTACAAGTAGTAAGAGTATAAGCAGTTATGTGAAAGATTAGGGTTTGAAGATGTTATTGAAGGAGTATAATCTAATGAAATAAATTTGGAGAGAAAAAAGATAGAGACATGAAGAATTCAGAAGATTATAATTTGGCAGAACACAAAGAGAAGATGTACCTTCGCAATTACAAACGATTTTTAGCCAAGTCATTCAAGGTCTCTAACCATCGATTGCTCTGATCTCACGGATCCCGACCAGGTAGTCTATACCTACCAGCATGGGTCAGTCCACTTGTCAGTGACTTCATGGCATTGTGCCTCGTTTTGGTCTGACCGTACCTAGCTTTCTTCCAGCCTACTGCTATAACATAAAACATCGCTCGTCGGGGCAGTCGGTGGTTGGGCGAACGTAATGTAGTATCAGTTTATATGTTCAACCCACATACTTTATTCTAGCTAGTGGCCAAGCTAATTCACCTATCCATTATGAGTCATATTTTGATCTTGTTCATTATTCGTTTATTAACCTTGACTATATTTTTTGTATGAGCGTATGTGTATGCACACTTCGTATCTTATTCAACATATGTCTGTCATTCATTTCTGTCTGACTATAAATGTTAATTAACGCTTGCTTAAAACGAGTTGGCTTCCCAGCCATCTCCAATGCATGACATTTATGTTTCGCTCGCTAACGTTTGCTTATGTGCTCACAGCTTTCTGGCCTTCGTCATTTGTCAATAAAATGTAATTGCCGCTTCCTCTCGCCTTCTGATTCTATACACCGTTAAGATTGGTATAATAACGGTTATCGAGGTGAACTATTAACGAAGCACGGTATAACATAATTGGAGGCCTCGCCGAGATTTAGGGACAACATTCGTTTGCCATATGTTTTGATATCTGATTTGTTCGCTGCTTTTAGAACTAATGACGTGTTAAGGTTTCTTTTATTGTCGCATACTGGGGGTACTAAGCTAATTTCCGCTCCCGTGTCCACCAAGAATTATGTGCCTGTCTCTTTGTAAGTTAATACGATTAGCCAGAAAATAGTTTTCGAGTCTAATGAACCACAGCTGCGGGTTGGTGACCTTAAAAGAGGGGACTGGAAGATTAAGAGTTCTCACGGACGAAGTTTGCTGTACACTTGACATAGTATTTTCGGAAGAGATGCTTAAAAAAAAATTTTAAGTAGTACACAAAGAGATAAATTCGACCTCACAAGCACTCTCCTCCCAGACGAAGTAGCAGAAAGCGTACGAGAGGCGTTATCTAAACCGGACACTGAAAGGCCATACGATGTATTAAAGCAGGCAGTAATTAAAGCAGTCTAACTATGTGACCAACAAGCTGTTGAGCAGCTTCTCAACCAAGTACAAATGGGGGATAGAACTCCATCACAGTTAAAAACTTTTATGAAAAGTCTACTAGGTGATAGAAAAATAGACAATAACTTATTTTATCAACTGTGGCTTCGCCGACTCCCGTCCAGTATTCAGCGAATCTTAGCCGTTGGAGATACTGACGCTGACATAGACAACATAGCAAAAATAGCTGATAGAGTATACGAAAGAGCAAAGCAAGCAAGCCCTCAATCACACAGCGTGATAGTAGATGATAGAATCAGTACTCTGCAGAAGGAGATAGATGTTCTGTGTCGCAAACTCACAGAGTTGACCCAGAGCGAGAGACCACGAAAATTATCACGAAATGGCACGCGCGGTAGAAGCCGATCAGCTTCCAGAAGATGCGCAACTCCGCTGATATGTTGGTATCATCAAAGGTATGGTTATAGAGCAAGAAAATGTTTACAACCTTGTAGATTTAACACGGCAAGTAAGCGATACCCTCGATTGTCCATGACAACGCCAGCAGCGAACATAAAGCCCTCAAACAGCCACCTATTTTATACACAAGACCGAATGACAGGCACACAATTCTTGGTGGACACGGGAGCGGAAATTAGCTTAGTACCCCCAGTATGCGACAATAAAAGAAACCTTAACACGTCATTAGTTCTAAAAGCAGCGAACAAATCAGATATCAAAACATATGGCAAACGAATGTTGTCCCTAAATCTCGGCGAGGCCTCCAATTATGTTATACCGTGCTTCGTTAATAGTTCACCTCGATAACCGTTATTATACCAATCTTAACGGTGTATAGAATCAGAAGGCGAGAGGAAGCGGCAATTACATTTTATTGACAAATGACGAAGGCCAGAAAGCTGTGAGCACATAAGCAAACGTTAGCGAGCGAAACATAAATGTCATGCATTGGAGATGGCTGGGAAGCCAACTCGTTTTAAGCAAGCGTTAATTAACATTTATAGTCAGACAGAAATGAATGACAGACATATGTTGAATAAGATACGAAGTGTGCATACACATACGCTCATACAAAAAATATAGTCAAGGTTAATAAACGAATAATGAACAAGATCAAAATATGACTCATAATGGATAGGTGAATTAGCTTGGCCACTAGCTAGAATAAAGTATGTGGGTTGAACATATAAACTGATACTACAGTAACACGTGTCCCAGCCATCTCAACTGATGAAGTTTCACTACTTCATCAATCGATTTGCCATGCTTACCTAGTATCCATTTCCTAACAACTGCATTACTTAACCGATGGTCCAACGATTTTCAGTACGTATAATGATATAATCACTACACAACTGTCAAATTAAAAAACTGAACAAATGTTCCATCCTTGTTTACTGCTTCTGACCAATGTAAACCTATGATCTTATCATAGCAGGTAGACCTGATGATCGCTAGATCCAAAATAAGCCATAACTTATTTACAGTACTAAGCAAGGAAATGTATTGTTTTATAATTTTCAATTTAGTCAGCAGGTAGTTGATGTGATCATTATCCAATGTGATGTAAGAATTACTGATTTAATTTCGATTGAATTGGTTTCATAAGTTTACCAAGAACTCGGTTTCGGATCACGCTTTAGTTACTCGAAGGTTGGTCAAACTAGAGTAGATGGAACAGTGTTCAAAATTGTAATCTACTAGGTGAAAACCAAATATCTTTTGATCAACAAGTTACCGGTTCAGTGGGCAGATATCAATAACGTTTGACCTAATAGTCAATACCTCTTGATTTAATAATGCCACCTTTCTGTTTGATGAATTAAAAATAGCCCCAACCTTATACACTACAGTCTATTTACGTAAAATTTATAGTTCATAAACTGTCTCAGTTGATCCTTGACCCAGTTTCCCTCACTAACAAATTCAACTCCCTTGAAAAAAAAATTCCTTGTTAACAATAACAATAAAAAAGTACTCCTGGAAGTGACAATCCTTCCGTATTACTGAAACTGTGTGGAGAATTGGTAGTGTTTATCTTTAAAAAAACAGTTGTTATATACACTACTTATGGCCAATGACTTATGTCGATAGAATTTCACAGCTCTATCAACTAACCGACGATCAATACCCACTATCCAGCCCAACGCCTCGACATTACACTATAGTCAAACAATGCTTCGAAAATATACTGGGTAATTGATTACTAACACTGCACAACTATCCTCAGTTTTCAAAGGCTCAATTTCAGTAAAAGATTAGATAAGAGCGAAGTTTCAGGTTAAACTATGATTAAGGTCAAAGGCCTAGAAACGTTCTGGACTAAAAAGAAACACTACCCTGTCATTTTCAATGTTTTTTTTACGCTTAACCTTAGTTTATTGTGAAAATTATCACTGAATATAACGAAGACAATGTCTCAGTGGGTTTTGTGAAGACTGCTTGAATTTGTAGGTCGTATTCTAGTGGCTAAGTGTTAGCCACGAAACCTATAGGTCGTGTTTATCATCCCTGGCGATATCATGAGTTCGTGATGCCAAGGATGCAAATACTAGGACAAAATAGCTATTTAGTGTTCGCTAATTTTCAATACCACTCTCCAAATGAGTTCAATCTCTTATGAATTTAACCTACAAATGACGATATTAGTCAAAATAAGTGATTGGTAAAATGAATAAATAAAATATTCATACATAATTACCTGCATTTGATTACTAGTCAAAGATTGTTGAATTGTTGCTCCAGATAGATTATTCGTACCACCAACTACTGTCATTCCAGCAGATTTCGACTGGGCAGCAGCTGCTGCTGACATCGCCGCTGAGACAACAGCAGCTAAAGCAGCAACAGCTGAAGCGCCACCAAAGTTTTGATTATGTTGTGTAGACGAAGATGACGGAATTGAAAGTGAATTGGCAAGAAATGCAGACGGTGGTGGTGCTTGCTGTAATGGTCCTGGTGGTGGTGCACGAATATTCGGTGTCCCGATAGACGGTGGAGGTGGAAGTGTAGGAGGAGGACAGTTTGTGAATTGTTGAAGTTGAGGAAAATTACTAGTAACAGTATTATTACTGTTACTATTATTGTTAGTAGTAGTACTACAACTGTTGTTTAGTCTAAGAGGTCGAGGTATTCCCATAGGAAGTCGATTTGAAAAAATTGCTGAAGATGAGGTCTGTGCAGGCGGTAACGGTAAAAGGCCACTGTTTTTCTGATTATTAATATAAATATTCGGTTGAGTTGTCCCACAAGTTGGTGGAATCATCGTATTCATAACTAACCTTGGTGATGGACCTAACAAAGACATTGGAGGAGGTACACCAGTCGTTGTCTTATCTACGGATAAAGGAGTAGTCACTTGATTAGCATTTGTTGTTATAGTTTTTACAACGCCGGAGAGCCGAGACGCCTCTTCCGTGTAATTGACTTGGTTTGGCAAAGGTGTAATTATTTCTGGATGTGTAACCATATCATTTTTAGTTATCATCGTACTATTGGTATTATTATTACTGTTATTATTAGCGACCGAAGTAGTTGCAGTTAACCCAGTACGATGTCGATGGTCAATATGAGCTTGAAGATCACGATGACTGAGATATGTACGTCGGCAACCATCACTTTCAAAGCACATGAATATTCCTCCGACTAAACATCGTTCCACAGTTTGTATAGACTTTTGACATCTAATTAGAAGAATATACACATTAAATTATTAAGAATACATTGTATAGATAAATAGAAATAACTAGATTAATTGCTCATTGAATAGTCATCAGTATGACCGATCAATGGAGTACATAAACCATGTGAAAGCTCTCTACTTAAACACTACTAGTCAGATTAGTTAAGAGTTGATGCTGTGATCTCTCTCCGATTTGACCGTGCGAAAATGCTATAAGCATAAATCTTCCATTTAGCTCCGTATATTACCTGGGCCAATGCTTTGTGCGGCAGCGATAATAAGAAGCTCAATACGGATTGCGTTGGAGGAATTTATTTTAAGCGTTCGTTTATCCAGACAGACATTCAGAATAAGAAAAGAAGCGGAGAAGACGAGTGAGATAACCCGATTTGATCAAGCGTGACTGAATATTTATAGTCATACAAAAATAAGTCACAGACATTTAATGAGTAAGATAAGCAATGCACACATACACTCATCTAGAAACAAAGTTAATAACCGAATAATTAGCAAGGTTAAAATGTGTTTCGTAATGGATGAGTAAATCGGTGTCTGGAATCTAGAATTACCCATATGGGCTTAACATAGTACCAGACACTACAAATTCATCTCACTTCTCTGAAAGATGTAAAAGAAAACTACATCAATAACGATATAAAAAACCGAATACCTCTAACGCTTTCCTACCCAGCCAAGCGTTACCTAATAATCCACATTGTGGAAGCCGCTGGAATAATATTCGTGAAACATTTCAAGCGATCAAAGACGATGTTTCAGGATGATGACTGAATTATTATCAATTCTGCCGAGCCTTAGTATAACTAACATGAAGTTGCTAACGGGTGTCAGGAACACTTCAAGAACAATGACAATTAAGCACAGAAAGATACCAAACATCTTCCCAAGGGTGAAAATAGCTTTTTTCTGAAGTGCTCTCACACATCATAATTTTGCAGCTCCTACCATGAAATTCCAACCCACTCCCTTTATGTCGAAGGGATGTTTCTACGTAAGTGAGGGAATGAAAACCAAATATCTGGAGGATACATTTAGATGAGTTAGAAAATCCTGATTCCAAACCAACCGTGTATATGTGCTCCGGGATCCTGGTGGGACGAATAGAGTATAAACTTATTTTAGTAACAGGCTACCAGGGAATTAGGTTTCCTGACATTGATTCACTTTCCCGTGGATTAGATATCCAGGAAAAAGATTGGGAGAGTAGTCCCACACTAAAACACGGCTTCTGATTAGGCTCTTAAGTAGTACCCCAGCCAACAAATATGATACTGTATAATTATGAAGAAAATGATCTATTCGCTCTGCTGCATAACTAGCCCAAACAATATCTGGAATCCAGTGTCAAAGTACACTTGTCAGTCAAAAGAATTTAAAAAATATCAACGTATGTGAGGTACAGACATACGCGCAAATCAACTTACCTATTACATTTTTTCATAAGATTCATAGCACATGTATAACATAATACATGCTTACAAGGAAGCTATTTTGGAGAAAAAAGCACATTATTGACAAAATAGATCCACCTACCAAACGTCCATAGATTACAATTGGTAAATCACAAATATCACAAAAATGAAAAACTGTATCCTTTGCTTTTTCACCAACTAACCAAACCTATTTCGTAAGGAATAAAAATAAAAAGCGGGTGAAGGAAATAAATAGGATAGATAGATTCTCTAATTAGACAGTCATTGAAAACCATGGAGTAATTAATTGATGTCGACATGATTCTAGTATAGGAATCTATGAAACTATCCACCTATGATCCTATTGTGAATTGATTACTTTAGATTAGCTTCAAACCACTTACCTGAAACTCAATGCACCATATTTCCAAATCCAAACAATTTGCAATACTACATGATTATTATTCACTTTTATCAGTGGAATGTCTCATATTCAACTACACTAGCTATAATTTCTCACTGGACTTCAAAGAACTCATTGAACAGCTATTTACTAGTGGGAACTCGATTATTATTATCATTATTACTGGCATGAAAATACTTATGAAGATCAATTTTAAGAAATCCCTCATGCTAGTAGATTTTTTTGTCCTGATATCTTTTATAATATAATGATAGTGAACGTTTCGGATCGACATATCACTGAGATGTGATTCGTGAGCCTATGGTACTACTGCAGACCTAGTTGATGAATGACAAAAAAACAGGTCAATCGACGAAGTCAATTTGGAATCTAGTCGTTATGGTCCTATCATGAGATTTGCGGCTAACGCTATTTTTGCGTGCACCATCGATATATAACTACAGTTGAATAGATAGTTAGCCATCGTGAATGTAGGATCTGGTATGAACGTGGATAGGTTAGATCGATATTCTGCACATTACATCAGCGTAACGACAGACGAAATTAACAAGATGGGAAACAAAGATGAGATAATATGAATGCCGACTGTAGTGATCTAGATATGAGAAATATGGCGTGGAAAGAGTTAATGATATGCAACAACGGAAAGTTAAGAATGACAGTCAAATCAATTAATCAGTCATATGGAACAGAAACTGGGACATATCTGCATCGACCCAAGCTGAAATATTAAATCAGCAGTGAGATGAAATTATCGAACATAATGACAGGGTAGTAAAAGTAATGGCAATATCAATGGTAGTAGAAAAGATTAGGCGTTGAGAATATGATTTAAGCATAAACCTGGGAAGTAAAAAGTGAAAGACAGTTTTGAGACTCATGATCTAAGGAAAGGTAAAAAGTGAATGCATTCGCTCTACCGCGACTGCTTCTGAGCTAAACCACCAAATGTCTTCAAGCACTAGTTACGACAATCGCCACGACCCCAACAAATTTGTCTGAACCTACCTACATGGATTGATCTAAAAGTTAGTGGTTTTATAGACATCTCATACCTTTGTCCAGACGTTCAGAATCTTCTAAAAACTGTTATATCTCTATTCAATGGCTGAATGCCCATAAAAAAATGTGACCCTTAATTTATATATCATATTGAAATAATACAAGAATTTCTTCAGATTCATGTAAATGAAAATGTCTCCACTTTCCCAATGCAACACCGGTGAAAATCTCTTCTAAAAATACCAATCCAGGATTTCATTCTACTACATTACCCAACGCGATTCACCAAGCCGACTCTAAGCAAAGGTGTGTAGGATACACACCATTACTAGTAGTAGTATAATTACAGTAGTGTTATTCAAGAAAAAAAACTATACAAACACCGACTTGTAGAATGACGTTGAGATGTTCATCAATAGAAAGCTTGAATAGCATCACAGAGTAAAAAGTTAATTAAAATAAATTTCAATGTTAACAAATGCAATAATTCAATAGATAATTACATTATTTGTCCAATGTGCACGCTTAGAACGATCCCTCGGATCTTTGATACATTTGGCACTTGGTGAAACGTTTCTTGAATTGGGGCTGTGTGATCGTGAACGAACTGAGTGATACGAACAACTCCTTGTTCTACTTCTAAAAAACGATTTTCTTCGACTACGATAAGATCTTGATCTGGAACGACTAGCAGAACGTGAACGCGACGAGTAAGCTGACCGATCATGAGAGCGTGAACGTGATCTAGACCATGATCTGGAACGTCGACTGCCAGAACGTGAACGAGAATAGTTGGAATGACTTTTGGACCTAGTGCTCCGACGTGAATGGGAACTGCGTCTAGAAAATGATCTAGTTGCTGATCGGCTACGGTTCGAGTGTGTATAACTCCGTCGAATACTGCCGCTTCTAGATCGACTTCGGCTTGCGCTATGAGTGCGGGCTGTACTTCGGCTTACAGATCTTTGGGATCCAGGTGAACAAACCATTACAAATTGACAAAAATCGTTCTTAGTGTCTGAAACAGAAAAACAGAGACAACTGCAAGTAAACCCATAATTCAAATTTCTGATCAAGTCGAAAAATAAAGTTGTTTCCATAATCTTAGTACCTCAGCTGCATTCAAACTACACTCAACTCAAGTATTGCACTACATTCGTGTATGAGGTACTAAACTGTACTAGCTTTCTTGCCCGAATTCCAAGTTACGGCTGCATTAGGTCGTCGAAGTCCCAGTGAACGGTGTAGCGATTTTACAGAACATGAGGCGTATTTGGGGTACGGTTGTGCTGACACTCACGAGAATCTTGGAGACATCCCAGAAGTCGATAAATGTCACTTAACGTGTCCATTTAAGAAAAATATGTGCAAATATAGACCAAATTATAAGCCATAATGCCCATAAATACAATAAAGGACTGATACATCCAAAACCTAACAACCGAACAGACGTACCGCAGGCTTGATACTTCCCGGTCTTTCAGTCTTCAGTCTTCAGTAATAAGGATAGGAGGTCTATTGACCTATATTAATCCTTGCAGTTTGTTACACTGTGGAGGTCCAATCTCGTCTTGAATATATCAACAGAAGGTGCTGATATTACGTGTTCTGGTAGAGAATTCCAGTAATTCACTACTCGGTGCGAGAAACGAAACTCCAGACGTAGACCATTTGATCTTGGTTTTTGGACTTTCTTCGAATATCCTCTCAAATGATTAGCTCTATATGGGAGTAAAAGATAGGACATGTTAGTGCCAAGGTCATCGTTCAGGATACGATATGCCAATATTAGATCACCCCGTATTCGCCGGTAAGATAACGGAAATAAGTCGAAGTGTCTCAATCTGTCTTCATAAGATAGGCCGCATAGGCTTTTTACCACTTTTGTCCAGCGGCGTTATACTCGTTCCAACATATCCGCCTCATATTTGAAACAAGGACTCGCTGCTTGAATCCCATATTCCAAATGTGGCCGTACGAAAGTTGGATATAATAACCTAAACATTTCCTCATCCAGATACCGGAAAGATCTACGAATAGTCCACAATACCCACAATAGCCTTTCGCAGCAGCAGCCTTACAGTGACTGGTTGTTTTGAGATCATTACTTAGTATGACCCCTAAATCTTTATAGTTTCTTACTTTGGGCAACACTAGTCCACATAATGTGTAGTAATACGAATCATCGTAGTTATTTAATTGCATCACTACACTTTTGTTAGGATTTACTTCTAGTGACCACCCTTTCATCCATGCTACTAATGAGTTAAGATCTTCCTGTAATACTATTCTGTCTGACAAGATATATATGGGTCTCCAAATTTTTATGTCATCGGCGAATAGTAGGACGGATGACTTAGCTATAGTTGGTAATCCGTTTACATAAAGTAAAAAGAGAAGAGGACCTAGGATAGTGCCTTGAGGGACTCCACTTTTCACTGGTCCCCACAATGAGAGAGCGCCATTTACTCTTACCCTTTGTCTCCTGTCATGAAGAAAGTCACTTATCCAGTCTATGACTGCATAATGAATTCCAATACTTTCCAGTTTTAATTTAAGACCAGAATGGGAAACCTTATCAAAGGCTTTACTTGGAACTATGAAAATGACAACTGCAGGAATATTGTGATCTTTCGCCTCAGCCCAATCTTCTCTTGCAATGAGAAGATTTGTCAAACATGATAAGCCTTTCCGAAAACCATGTTGTTCCTTGGAAGAAAGATTGTGCCTTTCCACGTAGTTTATAACAGCCATCCTAATAATTTTTTCCATCAGTTTTACAACTGCACTAGTTAAGCTGACGGGTCGATAGGTTCTAACTAAATCTCTACTCCCAGCCTTATACACCGCACTGATTATCGCGTCTTTTCAGTCTCTGGGCAATTTGGACTACCTCAGGGACATATCAAACAGTACCGCTAAAGGTTCAGCAATTTTATCTGATAAGGCTATCATAATCCTAGGATGAATATCATCAGGACCACTGGACTTATCAGGTTTAAGGTGCTGTAGTAGTCTTAAGACAGTAACTTTCTCAATAACTACAGGGTCCATCAACAAGACGCCACAATCATAATGAATAAATGGTCGTTCCTCATTATGGGTAGAAAAGACTTTACTCAAATATTCAGATAAAGCTTCGGCTTTTTCGGTATCATTTCTTGCCAAAATTAACGGATTTTCTTGTATCAAAAGTGATGGGATTCCATCACTTCCCTGAGTTCGCCTCTTTATATACGAGAATAACCGTTTTGGACTATATTTATAATCCCTAACCAATTGTTTTTCAAGAGATTTGGTATATATTCGGACAAAAGGTGTACGGTGCATTTCCATATTTGGCAACTGCGACGAATCAAAGAGTTTTCTCTAACACTTCTGGTTGTAATTGTCGATCTCTCTTAGTTTCAAACTGCTGATGATTGCTGTAGGCTGCTTTCATGATTAAAAGTAAGTGCATTCTCCGTACCTAGTAAGTAGTCGGCTCACATATAATATAAGGTGAATATTGAAAATCATGAGTTAAGTTAAAGTCTGTTGTTTACTTTTTAACGTTCGAAACAGAAATGAGTCTGGGGTCATTAGTCAAGGTGTACATTGATGCTATCATTAGGGAAATGTCGTAGAATGATGTAATTAGGGCGCAAACAAATGAGTGAAATCAGAGACAACTTCGAAAATGAAATTTCTGTTCGTAATCATTCACGTTATAAAAAGCTTATGCCTAATGACGAGTGGTTTTGACATCTTATCGAAAGTTCAGTCACTTCCCAAGCAACCACCGACCGAAATAGTCTACACCAGAGACTTAAATTTTCGGTTTTCATTTTCAGATCATTGTCGTTTCCACACCAAAGGAGTCTGGAATAGAGAATAGCAGTCTGGGTTGGTTTAAATATTCACTATCGCTCAGTCAAAACCAAAACAGAGTAATAAGACAAACGAAGGTTCTCAAAAAACATTACTACTCAGTTATCCAAACCAATAATTGCCTGGTCAGCAATCAAATTAACGTCAACAAGTAAATGTTCCTATCACTAAGTAAATGTTACCATATCCCTCCTCGAGAGATCACGTACGGATCCTTCGAAAGATAATGCATAAAATTTTGTTCAATTACGGATAACTATTGTTCAAGCGGGATTGATGTCGAGTTCTCGTGCCAATCATCTCTTTGACTCATGTCTATGACCTTGAATTGGTTTCACTTCCTAACAAGAGGTCCTATTGCAAGCGAGATTGAGCGATTGCGTTAAACATGAGTCCACTCATGACTGTACAAAGGTTGCGACAACAAAAACGAGCTGCGATAATTTTAACGTGGGAAAAGTATGATAATTAGAAGTATTTGAATTGTAGTATAAACTAGTAATCCCCGGAATAACGCAATGTAATCAAGAAGTATTAGATGAGCCCGAACGAATGTATTGTATTTGGAATTCAAAATTACAACAGTCATCAATACGAAGAAGTCATTGATTTATTTAAACATCACATCCGCCACAGCTCGAATTGGAGTGTAAGTGTCTGTAATCGATTGCTCGTCTTCTTCTTAAGTTCATCTTACATCTGTCCGACGGTGTATTGGATGTAGACTCTGTATTATCTAGAATGCACTCATTAGTATTAGAATTAACAACCGAAATTGGAACAGACTCACCTGGGTTCTGGAATTGTATACAATCAGCATGCCGGCTTTGTAGTGAAACCATTGATATTTAGAATTTGCATCATGGACTTTCCAACAATATCCTCCCCCACGAAATAATGTTGGGTCCTTACTTCGCAATGTTTTAGCCAATATGACGTTCCCAATTTGCATTATCTTCTCAAATCTTACGCATCGACTACTGCATGTGAGTATTTGGGAATAAACACTGATATATGATTTGAGGTATTCCATCCTGTGACTTTGACTTGAATAAAAATCATGATACATATACTTTTTGTTATTCATATTAGAATATACAGATGGATATGCATTGATATATGTAATTAACACATGTGATTTAACTAGGCTTGATTTACCTGCGAAACAATCGAATAGAAAACATTCATCTGCCTCATATTCATTAGGATAATCTTGGAATTGATTTGGATTCTCTGTCTGTGCAAACTTCACTTCTGGACAAGCTGGTTCTCTGATTATTTCGGTAAATTTTGTTATCCCCTCTGATTCATTATACCCCTGACTAGGGATTCTATTCAACATGCATTGTTCGTGAGAGTATCCAACATATGACACAATAACATCAGAAATATGACTAGAATTCAACTCATAAGAAACATATTTGTCACATTCATTAGGAATATCATTAGAGATAAATTGATTGTGAGGACCACTGACACTTGACATGATATCAGAATTCGATTTCTCTGAAATATTTTCCTCAGATTGAATAAGAGTTTCATTAGAGAATAATGGATCATCAGGGAATTCTGCATCTACCAAAACTGAATCTGGCTTTTGATCATGATTTGACTCATTCAACATTTTGTTCTCAGAGTTGTAAGAAATTCCATCAGAAGTATGTGAATTATCACGACAAACCATATTTGGTACAATAACATGAGAAATCCGATAAGTTTGTTGACTAAAAATTTTTGTCTCACAATGATTCTGGGTTTCATTCAACTCTGGACTGTTATATGACGTTATACTACTTCTAGATAAAGATAACTGATCATTGGAAGCGTCCATCTTAGCATTACTTTCAGCGAAATGAACCATGGTATTACAAACTGACTGAATGTGTCCAGTTATACCACATTTAAAGCATTTAGAATTACGAAATATACATGAATTACATGGGTGAAACTTGCCGCAGAACAAGCATTTACTAAACTCGTGCTCATCATCATGGACTGTTTCACAGCTCAATGAAGTATTATCTGAATAACTTTGATTACGCATCGAACTGCGACGACTTATTAAAGTGGAATTCCTGAAGTTCTGGAGAGTCATTTTATCGGATTTTTCTCTCTTACCGCATCCGGAATTTGTATACTTTATATGATCCAACAGTAGTTGCTTGAGAGTTGCATAGGGGAGTGAAATCGGTTTGTCTGGAAGTGCCAAAATCTTTATAAGGCTGTATGCTTCTTTCCCGATGAATGTAAGGAAATGGGCCACAATATTAAAATCCTCATCGTCTTCCTTGGTCATAGCCCAGATTTCGAACCTCTCCATGTACTCCTCAAAAGCATTAAAACCTGAATTTATATCCAACCGTTCCATTACAGGCTCAATCGCGACGCCAATATGATAATTAGAAGTATTTGAATTGTAGTATAAACTAGTAATCCCCGGAATAACGCAATGTAATCAAGAAGTATTAGATGAGCCCGAACGAATGTATTGTATTTGGAATTCAAAATTACAACAGTCATCAATACGAAGAAGTCATTGATTTATTTAAACATCACAATGCCTTAAATGCGACAGGGTCCTCGCGTGATTTTAGAATATCAAAGATAACCATTGTGAAAATTAAAACAACACATATAAGCGAACAGTTGTTTTGAATAAGATTATGCTCGGCGGAATATTCTATTTCATTGTGATTATTGACTCATCTTGGCCGATGTCAGTTCTTGGTGAATAACATAAAACTCGTTCCTAACTCTAACTATCGGTTTTAAGTAATAATCATTATTCTTAAAACTACTTTGCATCCCCCATTTAGCCCGAGTAAGTGGATGGACGTTCTCGAAGCCACAAGGTCATACGTTAATTATAGTCCACGAGAATCATCTTCTCTCTCTTTGGCTAGGAAACTGATCAGGTAATAGAGTAGTTTTTGTTTCTTTGCCCAAGCTCGTTGGTCTTCAATCGAACTCACTCATTTCTAGCTTCAAAATCAAACATGTAAGTCAGTCCTATCAAGGCCATATCCTGAATTGAGACACGTTCCGTCCAGTGTATAAATGGGTAAACATCAAGAAAGTAGCAAATCAAATTTATATCTTCCAGTGGATGTGATGACGATAGAGAAATAAATCATTCATATGGACATGGAGACCTATCCTCATTTTGATAAGAATGATTTCTGCGAAATGAACCTGGTATAAAAGCCACAGATATTCAGGGATTGACAGAACCTATTTTCGTGATAACTTGATAATTGAAGGGTACCTATCCAGGTAAATTAAAGGCAATGAATGAATGACAGCGAAGGTATCAATATTCTGAGAATCGTTTGACTTAATCTGCCTGATAGTTTAGAGGGATGCGAAACACAACACTCACATTCGTAATCTCGCGCAGATTTGTGATCGAGCACGTTCGACTCTTGTATGTCCAGCAAAAACTAAAGAGGTCAGCGTCCCTGTCATTGACTTACTTTACTGACTGTGTTTAGGGCAAATTGAACCCCACAAAATTTCTGACATTCGTGCTTATTTGTTCATATGTAACTTTCCAAAATAAGTCATGTGCGCTCTAATTTTTTTATTTCATTACGTCTGATACATATAAGGAAAATGTCTGCTTTTGAAAATTCCGAATCAAAAAAGCTAAAGATAATACTCACTTGCTCTGCAAGTCATTGAGGAACTCTCATTCTGAGTCACTCAATGCACTAACACACTCTGATAGTAAGGCAAAACGCTACCCTAGTGTGACTGCGAAGAATTTAATCTCATCAAATATTATTTTGAGCAAATTGCCAGAGTCGAACGACCCAGATCCCAAAATTAGACACGCCCATGATTTAGAGAGTCGCGGACAATATATCCGTAGCATATTCCCAGATAACTCTTGTTAGGATATTCACAAGAATATCCCAAAAATTATCTCGAATGTAAAATGGTATGTTTTCAGACTCTTCACATAATTCGCATGTTATTTCCTATTGGCCATTATTTACAGTGTCCTAACTATGACTTTCATGTGTCGTTTCCCTATTGGTCAATTTTGAGTCGTCCTAATTATAACCTTCACGTGTCCTTCCTTTCCATTGGTTACTGTTAATAGTCATCGTAACTGTATAAATATGCCTTGTCTGTAAACCATTTTTGTTCTGCTGCTGACCCCATAAACAATTCTCATTTAACGGCTGTGTTCTGATTTATTGGAGTTGGGGAACAGTATTGGGGTCGAACTAGGATATCTGAATTTGGTCAATCGGTAGAATTTCGCGTAGTCCTATCGCAATACGCTATATTCGCATTATAACAATTTGGCGACGGAGATTTTGCAAACAAGTTGCTGACTAGCTATGGATCCAGTTAAATTAGAAGAATTGTTCAAGCAACAGCTGAAGCTGATGGAGATGCTTACTCAGACGCAGATCTCTTCCCGAGTCTCATGTACACCAACAATCCCTCAATCAGTCGACGGTATTACCAGTAGTATTTCAGAGTTTCTTTATGATCCTGATGCCAATATTACATTTGATACCTGGTTCAGACGTTATGAAGATCTTTTTAAAGTCGACCTTGCTGACAGAGATGATTCGTGGAAGGTGCGTCTTCTTCGAAAACTTGGTCCATCAGAGCTTGATAAGTATTGCAACTATATTCTACCGCAGAACCCACGAGACCGTTCCTTCGATGCCACTGTTCAAACTCTCAGTCAACTTTTTGGTGACCATCATTCACTTTTCAATACGCGTTATCGCTGTTTAAAACTGGTCATGAACGAGTCCGATGACTTCTTAACCCATGTTGGCATTGTCAACCGTGAGTGCGAACGGTTCAAGCTCAAATCCCTTACCGACGACCAATTCAAATCCCTCGTATTCATATGTAGTCTTCAGTCACCCAAATTCTCCGACATCAGAACTCGATTGCTGAACCGCCTTGAACAAGACCCTACGCTGACACTTAATGCAATCGCCGACGAGTATCAACGCATTGTCAACCTGCAGCGTGACACCACTTTGGTCCAATCTGGGGGCCAGGGTGGTTGCGAAGTTCACGCTGTCCAACGTCAGAACAAATCTCCGAGATCAACAACCTGTGGTCCTACGAAAGCCAATGCTCCTTCTTTCTCTAATCACTCCAGACCGGTTCACAAGAAGCCCCCCTCTCCATGTTGGCACTGTGGAGCCTGGCATTATGTGAAATTTTGTCCATTCAAACAGCAGCTGTGCGATCGCTGTCATAAAGTTGGTCACAAAAGCGGTTTTTGTCAATCCCATCGACCCAATAGCCGTCGAAATGAACAGACGCAGCATCGTTATCCTAAAAAGCCGGTTCCCTCATCAGGGAGTTTAGCAGCAGTCTTTCACACTCATGCCGCCACGCGACGCAACTTTCTTACCCTCTCAATCAATGGTCAGCCAGTTCGATTGCAGTTGGACACTGCATCAGATATCACTATTCTGTCAAAAGAAACTTGGCGAACCTTGGGTCAACCCCCCATCAAACCATCTTCGCAGACAGCCGTTAGTGCATGTGGTGGTCATCTCCGCCTTCATGGTGAACTTAACTGCTGTATTTCGTTCAGAGGTACAACCTTCAATGGTACGTGCTACATCACCAAATCCCCTCTCAATCTTCTGGGTTTAGATTGGTTCGAAGAACTTGGTCTTGCCAATCTACCTATCAGCACTATCTGTAATCAAGTAAAAACTCCTGCTACTACACAACAGCATGCTGCAGACCTCCAAAAACGATTCATTGAACTCTTTCAGCCTGGTCTTGGTCTTTGTTCCACAACTGAAGCTGTTTTGAAACTTCAGCCAGAAGCTACGCCAGTTTTTCGTCCAAAACGTCCAGTCCCATATGCATCCCTACCTCTGGTCGACGCTGAACTGCAACGTTTGGAAACTGAAGGTGTCCTTGTACCTGTTTCTTATTCTTCATGGGCTGCACCAATTGTGGTTGTCAAAAAGTCTAATGGTTCCATACGCATCTGTGCAGACTTCTCTACAGGACTCAACGCGGCGCTACAACAGCATCATTATCCGCTGCCGATCCCAGATGATTTGTTTACTATTTTAAATGGTGGTACCTACTTCGCTAAGCTAGATCTCGCGGATGCTTACCTTCAAATTCCTGTCGCTCGCGAATCGAGAGAACTGCTGACAATCAACACTCACCGAGGTCTTTTCCAGTATACCCGATTACCCTTTGGTATCAAGACTGCTCCAGCGATATTCCAGCAGATTATGGATACTATTCTGGCAGATGTTCCTGGTGTTGCTACGTATCTTGACGACGTCCTTATTGTCGGCTCAACTGCTGATGAATTGCATTCCAGAACATATTTAGTTCTACAACGCCTCCAAGATAATGGTTTTCGCCTTCGTTCAGAGAAATGCCAATTCTTTCTACGCTCCGTTAAATACCTGGGGTTTATCTTTGATGCTTCTGGACGACATCCTGATCCTCAAAATACTCATGCAATCCAGCAAATGCCTGCTCCCACTGATGTCTCTTCACTGCGATCATTTTTGGGAATGGTTAGCTACTATTCAGCATTTCTACCATCACTACATGAGGTACGATATCCATTAAATCATCTGCTAGAAAAGAATGCTACTTGGAATTGGTCCACGCAATGTGAATCAGCTTTTTCAAAACTTAAAGCCATGTTAAGCTCCAAACTACTGTTAACCCACTACAATCCGAAACTACCAATTGTAGTTGCTGCTGACGCTTCAACCCATGGACTGGGTGCCGTACTACTGCATGTTTTTCCCGATGGTTCAGAGAAAGCAGTGATGCATGCTTCGAGAACACTAACAGCCACTGAAAAACGTTATGGTCAAATCGAGAAAGAAGCCTTGGCTCTGATTTTTGCTGTCCGGCGTTTCCACAAATTCATTTACGGGCGCCGTTTCACTTTGCTCACAGACCATAAGCCGCTGTTGTCAATTTTTGGATCAAAGAAAGGCATTCCTGTTCATTCTGCTAATCGTCTTCAACGTTGGGCGTTGGCGTTACTGAGCTACGACTTCGACATCCAGTATCGACGTTCTGAAGATTTTGGTCAAGCGGATGCATTGTCCAGACTTATCAGCAAGCACTCTACAACTGATGAGGATATACTCATAGCCACAATAGCAACGGAAGATGATTCTGGTGCAACACTATTGGCGAATGCCGTGCGAGCTATGCCTGTTACGGCTGAAAACGTTCGAGAAGCTACCAGAAACGACCCGATTATTCGAGAAGCAATCACTTATGTTCAGAGCCGATGGCCAGTTAAGCAGTTCAGTGGTGAGATGCTACACCTAGCGAATCGTCGCAGCGCTCTTTGTGTTGTCAGTGACTGTCTGATGTTTGGTGACCGTGTAGTAATTCCAACAACCCTGCGTGCCAAGGTCCTACGCCAATTTCACGCTGGTCATCCAGGGATAAACCGTATGAAATCTATCGCTCGTAGTTACGCATACTGGCCGAACATGGACAAGCAAATTGTCGACTTCGTCAAAACATGTCCACATTGTCAGACAGCTGCGAAACATTCTCCTAAGTTGCCACCAGTACCCTGGCCCAAGTCAGAAAAACCCTGGTCGCGAGTGCACATTGATTTTGCCGGACCCCTAGATGGTACCATATATCTGATACTGGTCGACTCCTTCTCCAAATGGCCGGAGATATTGCCGATTGCACCACCCTCTACAACTCGAACCATCCAACTCCTTAACCAGATCTTCGCTCTGCATGGTCTGCCAGAAACAATAGTAACAGACAATGGTTCGCAGTTCACATCCAGTCAGTTTCGAGAATTTTGCTCGCAAAACTCGATCAATCATGTCCGTTCTCCGCCCTACCATCCGCAATCTAATGGACAAGCTGAACGCTTCGTCGATACATTCAAACGTGCCATGCTTAAGGCAAGAGGGGAGGGAACAACACACGATATTATAGAACGATTTCTAATTGTGTACCGGACGACTCCTCATGATTTATTGCCGAACTTCAAATCCCCTTCGGAGGTACTTATGGGACGGAAGCTACGAACAATTCATAATGCAATGACACCCAGGCGAGTAGCCCAACAGAGTCCTCACATGAAGAATACCCGAATTCCTTACGAAGTTGACGCAAAAGTGTATGTGCGGGACTATAGACATGGGTATGATAGATGGATAGAGGGTGAAGTCGCAAAGAGACAGGGGAAGGTCATGTATGAGGTCAGAGTAAACAAAGAAATCTGGACCAGGCACCATAATCAACTAAGGCCAAGAGAATCCAAGGAAAAAGTTGAAGTTACGAAACGCATCCCACTCGATTTATTACTGGATACTTTCCAACTTCCGCCAATACCTACAACGGAGGCAACTCAGTCATCTAATCAAGCAGAACATTCTTCAAGTTCTCGGTCGTTACCTCGAAGGAGGTCGGCACGCAAACGCAGAAAACCAAAGAACTTTCAGGTAAACCCACGATTGCGTCGCTATTAATTTTTTCCAAGGGGAGGTGTTAGGATATTCACAAGAATATCCCAAAAATTATCTCGAATGTAAAATGGTATGTTTTCAGACTCTTCACATAATTCGCATGTTATTTCCTATTGGCCATTATTTACAGTGTCCTAACTATGACTTTCATGTGTCGTTTCCCTATTGGTCAATTTTGAGTCGTCCTAATTATAACCTTCACGTGTCCTTCCTTTCCATTGGTTACCGTTAATAGTCATCGTAACTGTATAAATATGCCTTGTCTGTAAACCATTTTTGTTCTGCTGCTGACCCCATAAACAATTCTCATTTAACGGCTGTGTTCTGATTTATTGGAGTTGGGGAACAGTATTGGGGTCGAACTAGGATATCTGAATTTGGTCAATCGGTAGAATTTCGCGTAGTCCTATCGCAATACCCTATATATTTCGCATTATAACAAAAACATACCAATAAAATATTGAATAAACAATGTAGTAATAATAATAATGCTATAATGGAACGATGTGTAAAATAAGACATAAAATACTCACTTTAAATGTTGGTTTCCAATGAAAGACAAATGTTTCACCAGTCCCATAAAAATGTTTACTACATTTCATTGTTTCCGACATAACAGCACCAAATACAACACCCATTGTATCACGTATAAGCAATAGAACACTACCTTCAACATCTTTACATTTTCTGTACACTGTGTTTAAACTATAGCCATCATCTTCAGATTTGTAGATTGAATTTAAGTTAGAACTAGTCCAATGTGCAGGGAAGTTAACACTAAGCTAGAAAGTAAAGGGATAATTAAATTTAAGATTAGAAATACAAACAAAATGAATATGTGGTGTAGTAAGGATAAAAACAGTAAAGTATCGATATTTTCGTATTGATTTTTAATTACTGGATGAAAAATACAAGGATTGAGAATTGTTAATCATTGTTAAAATTGTATAATCAGGCTTAGTGACTATTTCATTGAAATCATGAACCAATCGATGTTAGATCATCATTGAAAACCCGGAGAGTCATTTCGTCTTATCATGGAGCTCCTTAGACGTGTGCACCCACAATCCGGCACGCGGTAATCAAACTGAAGACCTTCGGTCTGAGACGAAAATGCTTAACCTCTAGACCACTGAAACAGCATCTAACAACTGTGAACGCACCTGAACATCGTAATGAGTTAAAACTGATTGTGATAACATTTTCCTTCCATATTTACACAAAAACAGTATATTATTTCTTCTGTAACCGTATAAAATACCTCTCATTAGTAACATTTTTCTAGAATATGTTTGGTTTCTAATTAGAACACAATTCATATGGTATTTTCTTGATATGTATTCTCTCTAATATTGTATAATAATAACAACCCAAGATTATGAAAGTTTTCTTTTCAAATTATTTTTATTTGTGGTTTGGGCCAGTTAATATGACAAATTAACCAATACCTCAGAAACTGGAGCTTATGTAAAATCTGTTAGATACGATGATTTTTCCAAACACAACAAATTCAACTGACGATAGTTATCATATCTCTTCTTATACATAAAGGGATTTTCTTTAAAATATAAATGTAACATATTTTTTTTACAATCTATTACTTAAAATTACAAAACATTCGGTTTAGAATTCCTGGTCGATTCAGAGAATAATATCGCTTAATTGTTGAAGACTGTTAATTAGAGAACTAAAAGTGATAACTTTGAAGATAAGATCTACAGAAATGGATTATATTGTAATTAACATGTAATTTTGCAGGATCTTACAATAATCTAGAGTTTTAAAGAAGCACCAGCCTGTTTACAACATGACTAACGTAACTGTTGATTGCTCAGAGAATAGAGTAAACAAACATTCTGATAGAAGTAAATAAAGAAGAAATCTGTGATAGGAAAAATACTATAAAACTAAATAATTATTATAACAACCCCAATTGTTTGAGTCTTTTTATTCATAGAATGAACTATTTACAGAGTCAGAGGTTCCATGAAAAACACCAGAAGTTAGTGTTATCATGTACACAGTTATAGAAATTTCTCAGAATTGCACGCAACTGTACTTTACCTAACCAGGTTTGAATATCTTATAAATGATTCCATTTAAATGTTAATAAGCACAAAAAAGTAAAGATATTTGATTATAACTACTACTTCTAATTAAGACATTTAATAACTTACATCTACTAGCATGTCATTAGTTAATATTCCGCTTTCACCACCATTGAGTATTGGTACATGAATAGATTGTTCCAGACTTTCTAACATTTCTTCAACTAAACTACGACGATGACATACTGTGGAATCAGGATCTAACGACTGTCCCTATTGACCAAAAAAGTCACAAAGAATATAAACATGATAATAAAAACCTTATAATTATTAAACTGATAATATAAAATTACCCAATGAACTAACGGTGTCTTTCATTCATCTTTCCATACAGAGATGTTAAGGAAGTTAAGAAAAAATCTTGTAGTGTTGTGAGAATATATATACATAGCAATCCAAGCGCCTTTTAACACCAAATATTAGTCGCTTAACAACATAACACTGAAAAAGTGTAGTACTTTTTTATGTAAAGAAACATTTCATGAAGATAGAAAACTTCGATAACACTCGGAAGTAATAAATATGATATTGGGTATAACAAGAAGAAAATTTAAAGGCGCTGTAACATGAGCGTCTTTTTATTTAATAATAATTTTTCTTCATCAACTGTTGACATCCTGTAATAACATTTCAATGTGTAAATTACAAATGTTGTTTAAGATAAATTTATAGATATGAAGAGAGGATTGGTCAAAAGTTTATATGAGTGTATACCGGTATAATACAGAAAAGTTTATTAAGATCTATATGGTTTTTTAAAAAAAACAGTAGGAAGATCTAAAATGTGGAATAGAACAGTAAAAGAAGACTGCAGAGCTTGAAAAGGTTAAATGACATACTAAAAAGATATAATTTAATGATTAAAATATAATGTGCAATAAGCTAAACCTAATTAAAATATGATCACACAAATACAAAAATTCTGAGAAACATAATAGTAACTACGTGGATAGATAGCTTAAATCTAGAGGATGTGAAAACTTTTTCTGTATACAGAGGCTGTTTTTGTAAATGTATTCCCATAGTTTCTGTTGTATGTGAGTTGGGTTCTGAAACCATAAGGTAGGCTCGGTGGGATTTTGTAAATAACTTCACGTTTCATCTATGTGAGGACCAGTGTCAACTAAATGCTTCCAGATAAAACTTTTCATTACTTTCTTATGTTCTTCGGTCAACTATGACGGGTGATGTTCAAAAATATGACGATATCTTTGTTTAGATGTGAGCATAATACAACTAGCTCAGCAAGAGAAGCTGAAATGGTGAATACACGCAGAGGTAGAAGAACCAAACAATTTATCATTATTTCGTAAAATCACAATCGTCTGATCGAAGAAAGTAGGACATAATGTTACTTCATTGAATGTAACTTCCAAGGTTCCTTTTGTAAAGGTCGAACTACTATTTAGCTAGTTTCATTACTTGTAAACTGTAATCTCAAGAAATGAAGCCTTTCATAGTATCGTTGGTGATTTTACTTTCAATTTTTGTTTCAGACACATTAGTCATGATTTTTCTTCAACAGGATCGTCAAGGCTACCCGTAAAACTACCTAACGAAACATATATCTAAAACAAAATCGAAAGGAAAATCACGCGTAACAATGAATGTTTGTGTATAGTCTCCATAATTGAGGTTTCTTTATCTGAATAAAGTTTATTATTTATATCTAGGAAAAAGTTAGCTATTTCATTTTGCCGTAAGGGAAAAACAAACTTGAATAACTTATGGTTTTTTTGTTCTCCTTAATATAATCAATGAAAATCACATAAACCTTGACGGTTATTTTGTAGTCAAGATCTGTTCGTAAACAATTTCAACATTTCAATCAGAATAAATAAACAAGATAAACTTTTGCATGGAACAAAAAAAATAAATAAAATATAAATCACAAGAAAATAATAAGTTTGTTGAATATTCTATTAGAACAACACATGTAAACGAACAATTGTTTTCAATTAGATCGTCATCAGGTTTAACTCGAATATACATGAATGTTTATGCGAGCATTTTAGACCAATCAAGGCTATTTGAGTCAGTGATCACAATGAAATAGAATATGTCACCGAGCATAATAGGTAAGAGTACGTCCCAAATAGGACGAAATACAAGTCCTGGATTCCACTGCTAGCCACTATTCATCTTTGCTTACCATGCTTGTGAATTTAGGCTATATCGAGGCAATACACACAGTATGCACATATGCCAATTAGAGACTGACCAGTTGCAGTCCTAAAAACATCAATCGGAAGATCCAAACAAACAACAATAAGTAAATTTAGAGTACGTAATGATTTTAATGTTTTGTGATTACTATCCTAGTCTGTTTATCCACGTTTGACCTCCTATTTCCAATGTTTAATTATTGATAAGACTTTTGTTATCGTAATTCAATATTCCTACCACTATCAGTACACCTGTGTCCCCACTACCAACTTATACTTTTAACTATTATGCTCCGTGATGTATTCTATTTCATTGTGATTATTGACTCAAATTGCCTTGATTGGTTTAACATTTTCGCGTAAATATTCATGTATCAGTAAGAGTTTTGTGGAGATTTAGTATTTTCATAGTTGAAAGCGTGAGTCAATTGAAGCCAGAACACCAAGGAAAACCTGGAAGCAGTGAACGGCCGTTTCGTCCTATTATGGGACTCTTCAGCAGTGCGCATCCACGACCTCGCCTCGCAAGATTCGAACCCAGGACCTACCAGTCTCGCGCCAGAGCACTTAACCGATAGACCACTGAGCCGGCATCCGAAGGTGTTAATGTCTAACTCCGACCAATCCACGAAGTTGAGCAACCGTCCACCAATTGTCTTCAGTGAGTTCCTACCTCACAACAGATGTGGTTTGAACTGCACTGGTCATTGCTTCTCACTAGAACTCCAGGTTTTACCTCTCGAAGTCAGTCATGTATATTAGAGTAAAGCCTGATGATGATCTAATTGAAAACAACATTGTTAGCATGCATGTGTGTTCTTCTAATTTTCACAATGGGAATCTTCCATATTCTATTCACATTTTAAATGTGTATAAACTTAATTCATAAACGGTGAAAGGACAAATTGAACTATGTACTCAATTCCAAAAAAAAAATAAAAAAAATAAAATCTGTAATCTAGAAAATTAAAATAAATTTTATTTAAATAATCTAAAACAAAAAAAATATTTTCGATATCACATAAGTGAGATGAACAATTTAAACAACAAACAAAAAAAAACTTTTACAATGAGAGCAAAATGCATTTGTATTTGTATGCATAAATGAATAACTAATTTTTATTAAAGGCTAAACATTGGAATCAGTTAGACTCTGTACTATTCATTTAATTAAAGTCATTTAATTGTTCTATTTACCAAATGTTTTTTTTGTTTTTTTAATCACAGCAGAAATAACAAATCTTTATAAGGGTTACTTTTTTTTTTCTTTCATTTCATATGATAGAAGCCTAACACTGACGATACAATGATATTAAGTTTAGTTAGGAAATGAAATTGTTATTTCACACTTTTCACGTAACCATATATCGTGACTAGAAAACTAGTAGAACAATGTTTGTTTGTTTTTAACTCGTTCTTCAATGTTCAAGTCAAGTTACTACTTAATAAACCATTTTATTATTAGCAAAGATGGATAGTGGCTAGCAGTAGAATCCAGGACGCGCGTTTCGTCCTATTTGGGACTCGTAAGCTGGATGTTCCTGCATTTCAGAGTTGATGTTCACTCTGGGACTCGAACCCAGTACCTTTCGCTTCAAACGCCATCGCGTTATCCACTCAGCCACTGAGTCCTGATAACCATTTGCTTGTGCGATGGGGTGAAGTTTAAATTCATTTAGTATTGTTTGTTTGAATTTTCCCATCGATGCTTAGGACTGTTACTGGCCAGTCTCTTATTGGCATATGTACATACTGTGCGTATTGCCTCGATATAGCCTTAATTCACAAGCATTGTTATAGCATTGTTACTAAAGTCATGCAAGTTGTATTTAACCAGTCATGTTTACTTCAATGATTGTATTTTTCAGAAATATAGAAATCTTCACAATTACTAGTCTTATTTCTATAAGCGATTGCATTTTGATCAAGTGTGGTTTAGTATCAGTCGTTCGATTTACAATAGTTACGTTAGATTCGTCCTTAGATTTTTAATTCTTCATTCAACTTTCCAGAACAGAACAAAATATAATCGATGCTCACAAGAGTAAAGTGACAATTAGAAAATGGCAAAGGTGTAAATGAACAATTTAGCTCATGAACAACATTTTATGTGGTAAGAAAGATTGTTTGTCACACACACACAAAAGCAATTCACTATCTTTAAAAAGAAACCATCATACTAAACAGTATAACGGTAAATACATATGATCTTCGAGAACAGAAGATAAAGTCACTTAAGAAAAGAAATAGTAAGTAATCGGATGAAAAAAAAACACTGAAGAATTTAAGAACAAAACAGTAATAAGTTAAAGATGGATATTGGCTGGCAGTGGAATCCAGGACGCGCGTTTCGTCCTATTTGGGACTCGTAAGCTGGATGTTCCTGCATTTCAGAGTTGATGTTCACTCTGGGACTTGAACCCAGTACCTTTCACTTCAAACGCTATCGTGTTATCCACTCAGCTACTGAGTCCTGATAGCCACTTGCTTATGTGATGGGGTGAAGTTTGAATTCACTTGCTATCTTTGCTAACAATGCTTATGAATTAAGGCTATATCGAGGCAATACGCACAGTATGCACATATGCTAATAAGAGACTGACCAATTGCAGTCCTAAACATCAATGGGAAGATTCAAACAAACAATACCATGTGAATTTAAAACAGTAATAAGTTGTTGAATTATAAAGCTAGAAAAAAAATACAACATGATCTTCGATCGATTTTACCGACTTTGTTTATAAATACTAATTTTGTCTGTATTTACAATACGAGTTGAATACACTAGCATAATCAATAATTATAAAAACATTGTTTACACAATCTATGAAAGAATTGGGGTGAAATTATTTGATTATTTACGGTGAAAATTTCCATTTAGGAATTTCGTGAAACGTCAAACAGAACGAAGAAATATTTCTTCTTAATTAGTTTTTCATCATAGCTCTACAATAATATATATATATATATATTCATAAAAAATCCCATATCCTTGTAAAATATGAAAATCATACATTAAATACATCATTTGCACATCTGCCCTGAGTTTTACTTCAGATACTCCATTAGTCTTCTCATGCTGTTGTTATTTCGATTGCTCTCTGTTTTCCCTCCTCTTCTCTTTATTTTAATCGTCTGATGGTGAGTACTCTACTTCTAACTTCTGCTACGTACTACTTGTGCTTGTCCGCATATATAGGGCACAGTATATAAATATACATGAAAGAATACTACGGTTCAAGATCGGGGTAAGGTAAAAAGTGAATGCATCTAGATCATTGTGAGTGATCTTGAGTCAATTCCAGATAGCGAATATACACTAAATTCATTTAATTTCCCCAAATTTCTTATTTAAGACTTACAGTTGACAATAAAGAAAATCATTTGCTGTTTTCTTAACCTCGGAGTATTTTGATTGTACTATAAACATACACAATATCACTACGATTAATTTGATGAAGAAATGAAGAATATATATAAGGTGTGAAAATCTGTATTTATATAAGTCTTGAAAACGCCAAATGCCCTGGTACGGCCGAGAGTGGGGAGAGCACGCTCTCCCTCTCCAAATGCTCTCACACAGCCAGCGAATATATAGCCTTTGCCAGGGAAGTCCTACTCACTGCCTTCTCGTGGCAATACTGTTGTTTACGAAAGTGAAAGGATGAAAAGCCAATGTCCGGCGCTTTAACCGGGTTGGTGGACACGGTGAGTCCACCTAAGGGAGTTGGAAAACCCTGATTCCAAACCAATGGTGCACATGGGCTCCAGTATCCTGACGGAACAAATGGAGTGCGAATCAATCGTTGATCACCGGCTACCATGGGACTGCATCTCCTCATGATGCTCCACTGCCTTGTGAATCAGACCTTCAGGTCGAAGGCTCCGGGTGTGGGCTTCTAAGAAAACCACCTGTTTCAGTTCGGGCACCTGGGCAGTATCACAGCCCTCAAGCAAATCGAATGAGATTTGTATGGCGCATATGTATCTGGTGCTTCCTTGTACCAATATTTATGTGTTTAAATAAATAAATAAATAAATTATTCTATTGAATAGTTGGAAACAGACGAAAAAAAGATCTCTTATTAATATGAGTTTATGTTCAGTGTTATTGAGTATTGATAAAATATTACCAGCCAAACAGTTTTCTTAAACCACTTTTAGAAGATAAGAAGTAGAGTACATGAGATTATGCAAAGTACGGTAATCAAATTGATGATAATTCAAAAATGTACATCAGTTCAGAAGCAAATACAATACAAAGGTAAACTAGGCAAAAAGAACTTTTGACTTTCTTTGAAAATACTTACTAATTACAATATAAAATTCTTACTTTATCAGAATTTCCAATAGCGACCTGTTCAGAATCATTGTTAACTTCTATATGCTTGTCTAAGCTGCCTACACCAGCACGTAAAAGAAAACTGTAGACTTGAGTGAGGCTTTTAAAACAAACAAATAAAGAATTAAGATGATAGTTGACTGATGATACTCAGCATCAGAAAAATATTCCAAAAAAAGGAAAATATTGTCTAGTCTCGAAGAGCTATAAAAAAAAATCCTTCTCTACACTTACTTACTTTACTTACTTACGCCTGTTACTCCTCGTCGAGGAGCATAGGCCGCTCACCAGCATTCTCTGTCCTGGGCCTTCCTTTTCAGTTGTTTACACTAAGAAGCTAATATATTTTATTGTTTTAAATATCAAGCAATCGATTGTTATGTTTTATTGTACTCACCAACAATTAATGAGAAACAAATGGTTTTTACTTTCAAAAATCATAAAAAAATATTCAGCATCCACTTTCCTTTTCAGAGGACATTAATCCATTTATTTGGTCAAATTTAGTCATTTTTAAAAACTCAACATGTAAACGAAAAAAATGGAGACAGACATGAGAAGAATGAACAAGAATTGGATAGAACTAGAAAGGAAGGCCCAGGACAGAGTGGGTTGGAGAATGCTGGTCGGCGGCCTATGCTCCATAGGGAGCAACAGGCGTACGTAAGTATGTATGTAAACGAAAAGTTATATGTTAGAAATCAAGACAAGTGATATTTAGTTTCATCATCTATTTGATTATCTGGAGTTTGTAGAATTCCAATCACAATATTTTAACTAAGCTGTTAAATAGTAACAAAAAGAGATAAAATATCAAACGAATATTAGTCACTCATTTTGTTAAAGATGCTAGATTCCCAGAAATCACTTGGTAAACGTCTTATTTTTGTAATTTTATTTTGAAAATTTGAATTTCACATTTTCATACCCAAAATCACCCATTTTCACCTTCAGTTTGTATCTTCTATTTGGAAGGATCTTAAATATAATTGGTTCATTTCCTCTTTTAATACGGTATTTTGAGAAGTTTCTCAAGGGCATTTTTATACTGTATATGTATACGCTTGAGCTGTGTGTTTGTTCGTTTGTGCTTTCAAATGCTTGTGGAATACACTTTTCCCTCGCTGAATCAGGTCTTCTCCCTCTGGTCAGCAGAGCTGGAGTGCAGTGAATGGTTTAGCTTGTCCTGTAGTTGTGTTGCTGACTCTCGTTCCGTTTGCTGGTTTGGGTGATATCATAATCTCTTCAAACGAATATTGAGGCACAACGTAAAACCTGGCATATGTATACAAATTTACAGGTAATCAAGGGATACAATAACAAAAGTAAATTGGCAGCGTTACAGAATGTAATTTTGCTAAAGTTACAGAATCCTAGAATAAAATACTACAAGGAGTCAGTCAGTCAGCTACAACGTACAACGTAGGACCAGGCACATTTATGCATCGGTCCAAGTTGGCATACCTCGTTAGCACAACAAAATGAACACCGGATTCATAGAAATAGTTAATTTAGTGGTGGCAGTACATAAAAGATAGGTTGTATATAAGGATATAGTATAGGAAGGAAGACAGATATGAAGCAATTTTAATCTCAAGGTTTAAGGGAAGATAAAGAGTGTATACACCGACGCCATTGTGATCGATTCTGAGTCATGTCACCTAGAGTCTCCAACCATTGGTTACGATAGTCACGCGGACCCCAACCAAGTAGTCTGCATCTGCCAACATGGCTTATACTAGAAGTTAGTGACTTCAACGACTGATCCCACCCTTTGGTTTGGCCGCTCCTAACTCTTTTCCAACCATCTCCTACACTAGTCAGCATAGCGCGTCGTGGTAATCGGTGTTCAGTCATACGTAACACGTGGCCCAACCATCTCAGTCGATGAAGATTCATCACCTCATCAACTGATTTTCTATCATTCCCTAATACCCTGTGTCTAACTTCACCATTACTTACCCGGTGATCCCAGCAGATGCGAGCAATATTTCTAAGACATCTGTGGTCAAATACTAGTAACTTGCGAGTATCTTCTACTCTAATTGGCCATGTTTCACATCCGTAAGGTAGAACAGAGCGAACTGCTGTGCAGTATACTCGTCCCTTAATCGATAGATGGATATCTCGTCTTCGCCATAGGTGATGTAATTTGGCAAAAGCCAAACGAGCTTTTTGAATCCGTGCTGAGATTTCATCAGACACCAACCCATTAGGGCTGATCAGACTTCCAAGATAAATGAAGTTGTCGACGCGTTCGACTACTTCGCTCCCTATCCTTAGTTCAGGTATTGACGCAGGCCAGTCCTAGAGTGACAATTTACATCTAGATGGGGAGAAACGCATCCCAAACATCCTGGCATTATTGCTCAGTTCTAACAGAAGACTCTGCATTTTGCCAGCGTCTTCACCAAACAGGACTATGTCATCTGCGTATTCTAAGTCGATAAGTGAACCTCCTGGTAGGAGATCAATACTGAAAATTCAGTCGAAGAGAGTGTTATTTCCAGCAGCAGGTCTATAATGAAGTTAAACAAAAATGGGGATAGTGGACAACCTTGTCGGACACCACTTGAGGTTGTAAAATCAGATGACAGTTCGCCATAAGCTCTCACTCGACTAGTGGTGTTCGAGTAAAGAGCCTTCACAAGGTTTATGTACTTCTGAGGTACACCTTTCAATGACAGACACTGCCACAGAACCTCTCGGTCTACAGAGTCAAATGCTGCTTTCAGGTGAAAAAAAACTATCATACTACAAGGAACAAACGGTAATAGGATAATTTAGACAAATTAATAGTAAACAGAAAAACAGAAACGTAAACTCTATATTTAAACTAATATAGAGTAGAATTATGGAAAATTATGATGAAATGAAAACAAATTGCAGCCAAGAGATCAGATAAACTATGGTACATAGATTGAGAATTGTATGTTTATTGGAATTTGAGGACGAACAAACGATGAAGTGTTTTTTTTACAAAATTGAAAGAACAAAAGCGAATATCCAGCGCTTTAACCAGGTTAGTGGATATGAAAGATCCACCTGAGAGAGTTGGGAAACCCTGATTCCGAACCAGTGGTGCACATGAGCTCCAGGATCCTAAAACGACAAATAACGTATGGACCTATTGTTGGTCACCGGCTACCATGGGACTGCATCTCTGTTGGAGTGATCCAGAAAACTTCTCACAATAGACAAGAAAGGCTCAGGAAACATTGAGAAGCATTTTATCCAATCAGCGTTTCCAAGATGTTTTGCTAGAAACATCACGAAAATGAAAATTCACATGTAGAGTTTCTGATTGGCTGATTACTTTACTGCTACTATGTTTAGTAGCATTCCAGAATTTTCGGGAAAACCCAAGAACTTCTAAATTACTATAAAAACCCTGTATTTTTTGTACACAAATGAACCTTTGGAGTAAAGTGCTTCTCGCATATTTTGCTCTTTTTCTCTGGTGTTCAAGTTGCTATGTAGTTTTAGCTCGGGGTTTACGGGAATAGCTTAGGAACAGAGTACAGCGTTCAATTAGCAAGACTTATCAATCTCCTTACGTTGCTCCACTGCCTTGTGGATTAGACCTCTGAGTCATAGGCTTGGGGCGTGACCTCCTAATAAAACCACCTGCCTCCGTTTGGGAGCCCGGGGGGCATTCTAGCCCTCATCCAAATCGAATGATTTGTGTGTCGCATATATACTTGGTAACTCCTTATAAAAATGTTTGAGTTTAAATAAATAAACAAAATATTGGAGTTTGAAGAACTCTAAATGAACATCAACTAGGGATTGATATGAATCAATCATCCTAGCCTAATACACAATACCCAAGTAATCTATGTTTGTCCTATTCCGTTTTCCACCTTTAAAATATAGTTTCAATGACCAAAAGGTATTCGCATAATTTATCTGCATTGAAAACGGCCCAATTGTTCCAGTGGTGAGAAAGCCTGTTGACCAGTATATCGCTAATTTACGTTTTACTAAGGCTAATTTAATGTTCAAATGAAGTGATAGAAAAATTCACTTAAGTTATCCTTTAATTCTCGAATTATAGTCAATCCAGGCCAATATGAAACACCGAAAGGGTGTAAAATAACTTAACACTGCTATTGAAGATGTTTCAGTCAGTCACCAATAACGTAGGACCAGGTACATATATGCATCGGTTCAACTTGCCACACCTCATTAGAACAAGATGATCACCAAATTCATAGTATCTCCTTCAATGGTAGCAATACATAAAAGAAAGACTGTATATAAAGATATAATACAGGGAGAAAGAATTAGTTCGTAGATGTTTAGAAGACAGTGTATTCTGTTAGTCATTTTTACAGAGTCAAATAAGTTTCAACGATGTAGGCGTAAAAAGGCAAAAGTGAATAGGCTGATGAATCTTGAGACAAGAAACTTTCATCATCTGAATCAAACTAGAATGACACTTAGCTTTGTGATCTTTGTCAATGTTTTTACATTCTACTTCTATAAAGCTAAAATTTCACGATAAGAGTTTATAATTATGTGAAATAATTTAAATTTATGAGTTTACCTGCACAGTACAATACATTATTATAAAACTATGATATTTATTCATAAAACTAGGTAGTTTAAGACCTCATAATATGTACATGTATATGTATGTATGTATATATGATAGAAATTAAGGTCATGGCAACGATTTTTCCGAGAAATATTTCTACTAATATTTGCAATAGATAATACTTAAATGAGTCTAATGCTTTCTAAAATCGTTTAATAAATGAATCCATTGTTTAAATGACCATTTTACAGATTTTAAAAAAAAATACAGGAATGTCATAAACTGTTTTTTAGTTTACATCATTGATTGACTTTAGGTAGGCGACCACTGAAAACCAGAGGAGGACACTGAAAAGTTGTTTTACACTAGTAGGAGATTTATTAAGTTAGCACTGACTACTTAACCACTGATAGTACCCTAAACCATTTAATCTATGTGGTGAAAGCGTTTACTCTTGATCACTGGATCGACGTTGAATGGTTCATTTTGTAATGTCAACCGATACTCAATAGTGTATGACTATTATTAATGACAATCAGTTATGTATAGGTTCATGCCTAACATCATTGAACTCCATTGAAAACGACTTTTTAACCAATATTGGTAGAATATTGAGAAACGGGACAAGTTAGTTTGAATTTTAAAGTTCTCGTTAATGTATTGACCTGTTACACGTTGAGAAATCTAAATATAACTCGATGGTCGTACACAGAACAATCCTACTTTCTATGATTTATATCTAGGTATGTTTGAAAGTTAAAAACACTAAAATTGTAGAATTATATAGAGGTAAATTAAGACGAATTCATAAAGCTGATCATGATAATAAAAGACGGTTTAACAACTTATTCTTGTTACTTAATCTATTAATTGACATTTCAAGATGTCTGTTAATGTAATATGATATAAGGGATCCGATCAGCACTAAAAGTCTACACAAGCACAACATTAGTCATTATTCCGTCGTTCAACCTCCTATTCCCAATGTTTAACTATTGATAAGACTTTTGTTATCGTAATTTAATATTCCTACCACTATCAGTACACCTGTGTTCCCACTACCAACTTATACTTTTAACTATTATGCTCGGTGACGTATTCTATTTCATTGTGATTATTGACTCAAATTGCCTTGATTGGTTTAACATTTTCGTGTAAATATTCATGTATATTAAAGTAAAGCCTGAAGACAATCTAATTGAAAACAAACATGTGTTGAACTATTCCGTCACCAATCGGCTGTAAGTACTTCAGTTCTAGAGGAGCTCAGTCACAGCCGTAACGTCTAAGACTGTGAGGCTGAGTAGCACACATTGGCACTGACCATCAGTTTCCTCGAGAGTACAAACATGCCTTAATGAAGATTGTTAGATAGCACGAAATGTAGGTCAAGTGGGGTTTCTAGTTGACTACTTCCAACCTTCTAACTAATAAATCATTTGTAGCCCAGAAAGTAGCTCAAAAATATGCTAGATTGTTCAGTTGATAACATAAAGACAAATAAGCAAGATACTGTATATTGATTATCAATAAACTGCTGTAATCACTGAGAGGACTTATGCTTACCGATCAACAGCAAGACGAAATATATGAGTTATATCTCCAACTAGAGTGATTTTCAAGTAAAGATCGCTTGTAAACTTAGTTACATTTTTGTCTTCACTGTTATTTTCCTTTTGTAATAATTGACTCTCACATGTACTCAATGTTTCTAAAGATGCTGTCGGTAGTTGGTGCGGTGATGATGACGCTGACAAAGTTGTCTCGATTTCAGGGGGAATTTCATGAGTTGTCAACTGTTCATCAATATTGACAGCATAAGTGTTATCGGAGAGACTAACGGAATTATCGTTTATAATTGATTTACTAGTTTCGTCAGGCTGTTCGTCATCACGATTACTGGGTGAATTAGAATCATTTCGCTGATCATCTGAATAATTAAACAGAAAGAAAGAAAAAGGAATTTTACGATAAAAATTTGATTTTCAATAATAAGGTAGGCAATTTGAATGAACACATAATAGAAGTCTTAAAATTTTATGGGTTACGGAAAATACTTGCTTGATTGATTTCGACATAAAACCTTACTCACCAATGCTCAGATGTTTTACTAGATTAAATATATTCATTAAGGAATTTCACTAAACTTTAAAAAATGAGATGGTTTTTATAATAATGAGATGGCCGTCCACTGCTTTCAGGTTTACAACGGTGGCCTAGTTTAGATAGCCCCATGAATTCAACTACTAAAATAAGAGAAGTGCCAGAATAATATTCTATCCAACCTAGGAAGTACTTAACAATATTCATTAATAGTCTTTTTAGCGAAATATACCCCATAAAATTTTATTACAAACTATAAAGACAAAACGGCATTCATTATAAATTCCCAATTTACTAGCTGTCCACACTAGCCAATGTTTTGGTTTTGATTTCAGTTATTTATTTATCTATTTATTTATTTGCCCCCAAATGCCCTGGTACGGCCAAGAGTGGGGAGAGTCCGCTCTCCCTCTCGAAATGCTCTCACATGGCCACGCGAATATATAGCCTAAATAAATTTATTTATTTACTTAAACACATAAATATTGGTACAAAAAAGTACAAGATATATATGCGCCCCACAAATCTCATTCGATTTGTGTGAGGGCTATGATACTGACCAGGTGCCCAAACTGAAACAGGTGGTTTTCTTAGAAGCCCACACCCGGAGCCTTCGACCTGAAGGTCTGATCCACAAGGCAGTGGAGCATCATGAGGAGATGCAGTCCCATGGTAGCCGGTGACCGACGATTGATTCATACGCCATTTGTTCCCTCAGGATACTAGAGCTCATGTGCACCAATGGTTTGGAATCAGGGTTTTCCAACTCCTCTAGGTGGACGCGCCGTGTCCACCAACCCGATTAAAGTGCCGGACATTTGTTTTTCGTCCTCTCAATTTCGTAAACAATACCCCCACCACGAGAAGGCAGTGAGTAGGACTTCCCTGGCAGAGGTTATATACGCGTGGCCATGTGAGAGCATTTGGAGAGGGAGAGCGTACTCTCCCCACTCTCGGCCGTACCAGGGCAGTTATTCCAAGTTTTAAATAAGGAAACGCTAATTTAGATCTATACATTACAATCAAAATATCGCGATATCTCATTTATACTTACTAAACTGCTTTTAAATGATCTTTATCAAACAGACAAATTGATAGATGAATAGGAGCCCCATAGTCCGATACAATGAAGTCAACTGCTAATAGTGAGGTGAAAGGATTAGTTACACATGCATGAACGATTTTAAATGACCACCTTCTATGTTAATTTCGTTGTGAGTTACTTATCCCTAACTTTTTCTGCAGATAAAAAACACTTATGAATTTACTGTCCGCAATCTATAATTATTTAACTAAAACAACCCTATCAATATGTATGTATATACATATATGTTTTAACAGTTACAAAGACACCATACAACTTTGTTATCATTAATCATGTAGTATGTTAGTGACTGTACAAACGACCTTTAGACGAATAATTGAAAATCTAACTTACAAAGATTGGAAAACCATAGATAATATTTTCATCATATGATTAAAATTATGAATATCGTATGGTTTGAAATAAATCTACTTATAGAATTATAATCAAAAACATACAAATGAAGAAATAAAGTGCTTTAATTGAGATACTATGTCATCTTATAAGAACAAAATCAAATTTGTTCATTGCATCGTAGTATCCTACTCCATAGTGTTGTCAGTCAGTCAGTCAGCTACAACGTAGGACCAGGCACATTTATGCATCGGTCCAAGTTGCCATACCTCGTTAGCACAACAAAATGAACACCGGATTCATAGAAATAGTTAATTTAGTGGTGGTAGTGTATAAAAGATAAGTTGTATATAAGGATATAGTATAGGAAGGAAGACAGATATGAAGCAATTTTAATCTCATAGTTTAAGGGAAGATAAAGAGTGTATACACCGACGCCATTGTGATCGATTCTGAGTCATGTCACCTAGAGTCTCCAACCATTGGTTACGATAGTCACGCGGACCCCAACCAGGTAGTCTGCATCTGGTTGGGGCAACTATCTAGCCCCACTTCATTGATACCGATTTTAAGTGATTCACCAATAGGCTGAAATGCATTTATAGTCTTTTAGTATAAAATATTCTTTCATTCATTTGACTTGTTTAGGTAAAAATTGAACTCTATGAACAATATACAAATGGAAAACTTGCCAGTATTTTCATTAGTTGACTTCTCATTTTCATTTATACTTTGCATATTGTCATGTTCTTCTGCCCTTTCATTTTGCAAAGTTGAGTTGGATAATAAATTTAATTTATCGTTACTTTCGGACCTACAAAAAAGGTGACAAATCCTTATAGCGATAAATTTAGGTGAGAAACTAAGGAAATGGATAATTCACAAATTTAATAATGAAAATTTTTTAATTCATCTATAAACATTAGGATGTGTTTCATCAGCCTACAGAAAAGACAACCCAACGAATTTCAGCGTGTTCAAAGACTATTTCCCAAATCAGTAAACTACCTAGTGGTGAGTAAAAGTAAAAAAAAGACTTTTTTCATTTGAAATTGCCCAGTAGAGCACTATTATTAACAATCCTAAAATGTAGCGGTACAGCCAAAAGTTGGGAGGCTTGACTTTACCTCTCGACATTCTTTCATACGACTAATCATATATAGCCTCTTTCATGGGAACCTTCAAGATCTTTCTATACTAGTTATTTAAGACTACCAGTACCAGTGCTACTATTGCTATCTGAACTACTTCCTCACAATATTAATTTTACTAAGAATTCTGTGACCTTATCTGTTGAAATCAATTAGAAGTAACGCACTTCTCAGGAAAAGAACATGATTGTCCGCTCAAGATATTGAGCTTGGAAAATCAAAAATAAATTTGTTAAAAAAGCACACAGTTCCAAGTTACTGGCTTTGAGGACAACATAGCAAGGCGAAGGAACAGTACACAGTAATGAAGACAGTAAAAAAGAACTACAAACACTATAAAACAAAGAATGTTAAATGAAAGATAATAAAACATGTTTAATATTCAAAGCCTCAATGAGATCGGCCTCATATCATATCGTTTAGTCTCTAATAATTGCTTTTCTATTTGATGATAAACATACAAGAGAAAGCGAGTTCTATAAACAGCTTGAACTGAGTTGGGAAACCCTGATTAAAAACCAATGGTGTACACGGGCTCCAAGATCCTGAGGGAACAAATGGCGTGAGGAACTATCGTTGGTCACTGGATACCATGGGACTGCATCTCTTTACGTTGCTCCACTGCCTTGTGGATCAGACCTTGAGGTTGAAGGCTTGGGGTGTGGCCCCCTGAAAAAACCACCTGCTTCGGTTTGGAGACCCGAGTAGCATCACAGCCCACACACAAACCAAGTAACTTATGTGGCGCATATTTATTCGGTGCCCCTTTGTAATAATATTTATGTGTTTAAATAAATAAATAAATAATATATCACAACTTTTGTGATAATAAAATAATATATTTGTAGTATACCGGTGGGCATAAGAACTAAATCCCTGACAATTAAGAACTTAGCGTAAGTTGCTTCTTCAGATAATGAATAACTTCTCTTGTTCGATATTGAACAGAGAACGGGTAGAAATGTTGCCTTGTATGAGCATCATGTTTGACGTAACGCGGCTAGTATATTGAAACAAATTATGCTTAAAATGAACTCGTGTAGAATAATTGCAAAACAAACACTTTTTCCTCTTTGATAAGCTTCTAGGACATCCTCATATGATAATTATAAAGTTCACAAGTCTTCTTTTTACAGCAGCTTAGTGCAACAGGACTACGTTATGTGAATATTTTAATTGACTTAAAAAATAATGACGTAGAGAAATGAGTTCTTGAGAATTCAAAGGTAGATATTTACTCACATAATACCATACAACACAAAAACTTTGAGAGTTAATAAAAAGCCCATTTCGTATTACTAGTTATCTAAGTTTTAATTTTCTCTAGTTTTCAAAAGGATATTTTATTTATCTTGATAAATCTATTATGTGTGAGTTGATGAATAGATTGCTATGTAAGGATTAACGTACTACCCGGTTACTATTTTAAGAAAATGGAATACTTTATAATCTATGGCCTAATGTTTGAAACTAAAAATGCTTGGACTAATAATGAGTTAATAGTTTTACTAACAATGACCCTTGATAAAAATGACATGTAGTTAAATATAACAAAAATACCATGCGTTCAAGTCGCTCAATAATCATTACACAGTAATGTTGGTAAAATGAAGAAATGAAAGCATCCCCAGTCTATATGTTATCACTATCTCTTTGAATATGTTTACAGTTCGCATAATTACACCATAAGTTATTCAAAATGCGACTAAATCCTTTATTAGATGGCATTTGACATGGATCAAAATCGTTTGCAATGGCGAAGGTGCATCCACTCTTTGTGTCCTACCAAATTCTAATCTTCTGGATTCTTCATGTCCCTATCTTCTTTCTCTTTCCAAATTTATTTCATTGGATTATACTCCTTCAATAACATCTTTAAACCCTAATTTTTCACATAATGCTTATACTTTTACTACTTCTACCACCATGGGATTTGAATCGACAACTGCATCTCTGTGCTAATATGGTATGGCAACTTGAACTGATGTACGTACGTACGAAGTTCTACGTTGTGACTGACTGACTGATTTGACTTTTAATCCTTATATTCCAATCTCAAACCTCATTCCATCTAAAAGATGTATCTCAAAAGGTGATTGCCAACATTTATACTTAGTTGTTGAGTTTTACACCAATTTTTAACATTAAAGAAACCTATGTTTATTTTAGATCGATTGAACAACTATATATGATATTTATAAGGTCAACGAAAAAACAAAGAGTAAATAGACTATTATATAGATACTTAAGCTTAAATTTCATGCATTTTTTCAGCCTACAACTGTTTTGGATGAAGATTAAAGATGAATTTTATTTACTGACGCATAATGACAGAAAAAATGATTTAAATATGAATAAATACTGTCAACAGAATGTTAGTCTTAATAATAAGAATAAAAACATATTGAGATTGTAACACGATATATCATACTTATAATCCTTTTTTGTAACAATCCCGATGGTGAAGCATTTATCTTAGTAGTTACACCATTTACTCTTGATGATTAAATCTAATGATATGGCTTTAGAAAAAATAGTTCTCTAAATCTAGAACACAATAATCATTCTACTTCTTTTTTCCCCTCACTATTTCGATTCATCTATTTTGTCTTTATGGGTTGTTTAGTGTCCTGTTACTATTAGAATAACTAAATCTACTGTTCTATTGTTTGTCTTGTCAATCTATCATTGTTATGCCTATGTGAATTGAACTATATGACTTGAACTAATAAATATTTGTGTCAGATACTGTACAAAATAAAATAAGGAAAGAGAATTCTAAATATTCATTTATATGGTCTATTGGAATAGAGTATCCAACCAACAATCATATAATTAAAGGTTCACATCTATTCCATCTACTTCGGGTTAGGCATATTGATTTCATACAAGTGATTTATACTGTGGCTTTGTACTTTGGATTTTACGTTCCATATGACCTATCGTTTTATTTAAATATAATAAGTACGTGGTATGAAAGTGATAATAATTAAAGCATATAAACAAACACTGACTTTAAAATATGTATAACATCGTTTTCAACAAGCGTTTTCATAGCAACAATTGAATCTAATGGAATGCATAATCCTAAATTTAGTAGTTCTTGAGGAATGTGACAACAAGAAAGCTCAGCATTATTATCATGGCAGGTGGATGATTTATCTTCAGAGTCATGATATGATTCAATCGTTTTGTTATGAGTAGCATCAATGTTATAATCACTTGAAGATAATTCAGAATGAGAAGCTATATAAGCCTGCTTTTGTGCTACTGCAGTTTGACTTGCGTCGAAACATAAAGATTCAGGTGTAACCAACAAAACACCATCTATCAAATTCTAGAGAGAGAGAGAAATAAAAAAAACCACAGATACAATCCAAAAACTTCGATATTGGATAATTTAAATAAGAGAACGATTTTTGTTTAGTCGATATTCTGCTATTATACATTAATTATTAATATTAAATCAGGAACCAAATGTTAAATTCCGGGTGTTTATTTCTGAATTTTGATAGCCAAAAGTTAAATATGCCCACTAAAGTGGATGACGGGACAATAGTCATAAAATCGATTTAGATAAATAATCTACTCCTGAAAAGTTCGGCCATGAATCAAGCAACTTAAACTTAAAACCATGAGCTATGACATTGAACTACAAGACTTTGAATTTCAAAAGGATAATGAGCATCCATAAGACTGCAAGCTTTCATAATGAATGAAAATAGATATTAAATGCTAGTTATTTAATGCCCACTAATCGGGTCCAATTATCTGGAGTTGTGAATTACCATTACGTATAAAAAAGCATCGCAAACCTGATGGGTTGTAAAAAAGATGAGATCGACATTGAATCACAATAAAGTTCCAGTTAATATTCCAGATGTTATGGCATTCACTTAACACTCCGTCGTATCCCATTTCTTTGTAACTTACAACTAGCATTTCTTATTATGAACAACAGATATGATTCCTAGATTACCACTGATGAGAATTCCTAGGACTACAGATTCTTAAGAGCATATTGACAGTAATGAAGTGTCCAGCCATATAACAGAAAGATAAAAATTTAGATACTGGTAAAACTCACATCAAGACTTTTTAGAACACGAAAGGCATTCACTTTAACAAATTGGCGTTCTAGGGCATCATCATCAATGGGATAAGATTTATTAGGATTCAAAACACGTGTTGTATAAAAGAAGGGCTGAACAGCTAGAAATCCCGCACTTGTAGTATCGACATTTTGCTTATCCATATCCTCTATGCGCAACGCAACACCAGGAAGATGCTTTATTTTAGTTGACTGGAATCACAAAATAAAGGATGGAGTGTATGAAAATAATCTTCTTATGCTGAATCCTGAGTGAAATCTGTTTTAAAATATTACCTAACTGTAATGCTCGTATAGTTATAAAACCATCATTCTTAGTTCAAATGAAAGATATGTAAATATTCTTTATTAAATGAGGAACCTATATTAAAACTTAAAATATTCACATAAATATGAATGTATCCTTAACTGCATCTTAACTAGTTATTGAAAAAAATTAATGGCAAGTATTTATTTGCAGTCGAGTAAACCATGTCGTTAAATATAATGTAACGAATTAAAAGGTCATAAGCCTCATCAGCATCTGAAAATTGCAGAGCAGACAAAACCATCAAGACAATAGTATGCAATCCTATTAAATGGACCTGCATAAAAATGATATAGAAAAGGTTTGACCACTAATGCTGGTGAAAAAACTACACCAAAAACAACAGGGTTTGACTTGTGGTGCTTATTAAGGGAAGGTCTCTATTCAGTTAAATGATCAGAATTTATTGATGAGATGTGTGTATTATTATGCGTATGTGCTGAATATTCATTTAGAAAGATTATTTCAGATAAGAAAGCTAATTGAAAGAGATTTAAGAGAGATTAAAATATGAAAGCAACGACCTGACGCTATGATCAACTTCATTGGCTAAATGATTTAATAAGGTGTAGGATATGATGAACATGTGAGTTGGCTTAAGTCGTTAGAACTGAAGGTTCTGGATTCGAGTCCCGCATGCGGGGTCGTGGATGCACACCGCTGAGGAGTCCCATACTAGGACGACACGGCCTTCCAGTGCTTCCAGGTTTTCCATGGTGGTCAAATCATGAATTCAACTATTAAATTACTACAATCTCCACAAACCCCCATTCTGTTAAATTGTTACACTCCATATTAATATGTAAAGAGAAATTTTAAAAGATAAATAAAAGGAAGTATTGAATCAACTGTAAAAAAATACATTCATTCTCAATTGGTTGGACTTCAATGCTTTTGTGAATTTATACACATTAGTGCAAGTATGTTAAAATTTCAGATGTCCCAATAAATTCCTTTAACTCCACCCGTGGCTCTTCTAGAGTTACTGTCAGTCCCAAGCACAAATGAAGGAGGAAGGATGGGTATGAAGTCAGAAAACCCATCCCGTAGAAAAAACCTTGCTAAAAAACGCTAATTAGAACAAAACATTTAAACTCTGTTCTCCGAGTTAAACGATCTTCATTAAGAACAATTATCACGCCTCATGGTGAAAGCCGAGATTCTCCGAAAGTCACGAGGCCGATTACCCTTCTAATAGCTAAAGCAACAATTAACACAAATACATGGAATAGTCGAACAATGTAGGAGACCGGGAGGACTGATCAAATAGTTGTGGAAATCAGGGAACAGCTTGACGGCGCTCGGAATAAGTGAAACCCATTGGACCCAAGCTGGACAGAAAAGGATAGATTCAGGAGAGATGCTGATGTACTCTGGCCACGAAGAAGAAAATGCTTTTCAAAGAAGCGTGTAATGCACTGGTATGATGGGGATCTCATGGACTCAGAATCATCGTCATTTTTCGAAACAAAAAAGGAGGGAATTACAATAAATGTCATCCAGTGTTATGCACCCACCAATAATAGCAACGACCACGATAAACATGTTTTATGAGAGGCTGTAATCGATCATAGCGAAGTGATCAGGAAACGACCTGGCCATTCTGAGAGGAGACCTAAACGCGAAAGTCGGAATGGAAAACACCAGGTATCAAGATATCATCGGATGACATGGATTGACTAGGAGAAAGGAACGAGAGTAGTGACATTTGAAAATTTATGTGCATTTAAAAAAATTGTTATAGGCGGCATAATATTCCCACATAAACGCATAAACAAAGCTACATGGGTCTCATCTGATCACACTACACAGAATCGGATCGGTCATATTTGCATCACTAAAAAAAATTAGAAGGTCAATGGAAGATGTGAGAACCAGGAGAGGAGCTGACATAACTTGAGATCACCGCCTGATGGTTGCTAGGACGAAACTGAGGCTGAAAAAGCACTGGGAAACTGAGGAAACAACACTACAAAGGTTTAATACAGACTTCCTGTGAGATACTAACAAACTCAACGAATTCAAGACAACTCTCAACAATAGGTTCGAAGCCTTACAATATCTACTCAAAGAAGAAACTATTGTGGGGGACAACTGGAAAGGGATGAAAGAAGCATTGACTTCAATGCGTCAGGAGGTGCTTGGTCACAACAAACATCAGCATAAGGAATCCATCTGTATCGAAACCTTAGACAAGATTCAAGAAGGAAATAATAATAAGAATATGACGGCAATTAACAACAGTAGGAAAAGAACAGAGAAATTCAAGGCACAGGCTGAATACAGAGAAGTAAACAAGCACGTGAAGAACACTAGAGCTAATAGGCAGAAATATGTGGACGACCTAGCAACAACAGCAGGAAAAGCTGCAAGAGAAGGAAATATAGGACAACTATATGACACAACGAAGAAACTGACGGAATAATAGAAAACCAGAGAGACCGGTCAAGGACAAAGGAGGTAGGACAATCACTGGAATTCAAGGACAGAGGAACGGATGTCAGGAACACTTTGAGGAACTCTTGAAAAGACCAGTTCCATTGAGTCCACAGGATATCAAAGCAGCACCCACAGACCTTCCTATTGATGTCACTCCACCAACAATCGAAGAAATCAGGATGGCAATCAGACAAATCAAGAGTGAGAAAGCAGTAGGACCTGACAATATACTAGTCAAAGCACTGAAGTCATACATAGAAGTGACTGCGAACATGCTTCATATTCTACTCAGGAGGATTTGGGAGGAAGAAAAAATACCGGTGACAGACTGAAAAGAAGGATATCTCATCAAGATACCAAAGAAAGTAGATTCGAGCGAATGTGAGAACTATAGAGGCATCACACTACCGTCAGTGCCAGGAAAAGTTTTCAACAGAGTGTTGCTGAATCGGATGAAAGATTCAGTAGACGTACAGCTTCGAGATCAACAGGACGGATTCCATAAGGACTGGTCGTGCACAGACCGAACTGCTACACTACAGATCATCGTTGAACAATCAATTGAATTGAATTCGACACCACACACCAACTTCATTGACTATGAGGAAGTATTGATAGTGTGGATGGGAGAACCTCATGGAACCTTCTTCAACACTACGGTGTAGGTGAGAAAATCGTCAACACCATCCGGAATTCATAAGACGGACTACAGCGAAAAGTCGTGTATGGAGGACAGCTGACAGACTGAAATCTCACAAGGCCGATCACTCTTGTTCTTTTTGTTTTTTCTAGTGGTTGGCTGGATTATGAAGACCTCCACATCTGAAGAAAAGCACGGAATACAATGGACGGCTTAGATATAACAAAACGATTCGGACTTCGAAGATGACCTAGCCTTTCCATCCCATACACACAAATAAATGCAGATGAAAAACAGTGTATCAGTAGCGTCTGCATCAGTAGGCCTCAACATACACAAGGGGAAAACCGGGATCCTCAAATACAACACGGGAGTGGTGGAATCTTTCACGTACCTGAACAGCATCATCGATGAACAAGGAGTACCCGATGCAGATGTAAAGGAAATGATTAGCGAAGTAAGGGCTGCGTTTCTACAGTTGAACAACATACAAAGCTTAACTTTCTGTCACCCAACATCAAAGTTACAATCTTTAATACAAACGTCAACACAGTTCTACTGTATGGGGCTGAAACTTGGAGAACTACCACAACCATAAGAGGAAATAAGGAAAATACGTTGAAATTTGATAGAACATACGTTACATAAATCATCAGACTGCATCACGAGGCAAGCTCTAACTTGGTAACTTGAATGGAAACTGAAAACAGGAAGACCAAACAACACACTACGTCGAGAACTGGAAGCAGACATTGAAAGGATGAATAGCGACTGGACACAACTGGAGAGGATTGCCCAGGACAGAGTTTGATGGAGAATGCTGGTGAGCGCCCTATGCTCCTCGACGAGGAGTAACAGGCGTAAGTAATAAATTCCTTTATAAACTACAAGTGATGATAAACACTTCATTTATTCTGTGCTCAATGTAGTAGCAATGAAATTTTATGTGAAACTTTTTAACTACAAAGATTGAGCTCAGGATACGATTGCGATAAATTTTAATGTGGGATTTTTCCAAGCACATCGAAGAATTCTACATGCAAATGAGTCCCACTGAACTAACTTACAGTCCTTTTGATTTATATATAGATGCCCAGTTGATCATTAACTTTTTATTTATTCAACTACAAATAATATTAATGAAATCCATCAAAAGAGACACGGCTCATTGATTTATATGGTTTAATTGAAATATTTTCTAACAAAGCTAAATCTAGAGTGCTCATTAGAGTATAGATGTCCATATATAGCATTGAGACTACTATTAATTTTCCTTATTCTCCAACTAGTCCTATATTTTAATGGCCATTTATAAGCAAAGTCAATCATCACACTCCAAAAAATAGATTATAATAAACTTACACTGCAATTTGCACGTGCAGCTGTTGGAATAATTAAACGTTGACCAGGAAAAACAGGAGGGAGGCCGTAACTCATGAGGGGCAAATGATTTGCTCTAGCAATCTGAGTTGGGGTTACAAAACCCAACTGGGCGGCGATAGCCGACAGTGAATCTCCAGGTTTTACCTGAATGACATATTTAATATGCTGCTCTAATTACCTCGTAAACGCAGAACTCTCCTGAGGCTTCCATAATGATGTGACAATAAAGCTAAGTAGGTTGAGCACCTTGTTTAACCACAACTACGAACATTTGATACTCTTCACATAACTGAACAACAGGAGATAAAAGTGTTATTTCCCTAAGCTCAACGAAGAAAACATAGAACCCTTGACGATCGATTTGACGATGATAAGCTAATAAGGCTGGTAAATTTTGTAGTAAAATGAAAACAGACAATTAAAAACTATATACATATATATAAATACAACCTCGATTTTAAGAATCACATTTCAAAAACTGAATTGACCAATTATTAAGAAGTGGTTAAACTTTAGTTTAGATGCTGGAGTCACAAACACTTTAACACCTTATTTGGAAGGTGAAAGCACCATCCAGATGCCTAAAATACGTGATTCCTGGTCGATCGATTAGTTTTAAAAAAAGAAGCGGTATTGAAATGTAATAAGCTTAACAATAATAATCATTCTTACTGGTTTTGAAGTTAAAGTTTCATTCTATCTAAAACATGGAAAAGTGATAAATTGAACATTTACCATGGATGGTAAGATGCTACGAAAAAATCAAGCAGTGTAAGGAACAACTGCGCTGATTAGAAAGAGTAAACCAACCCAGATGTGACACGTCCATGAAAAGTTCTATTAAACACATAATTCCCTAGTAAAACAGAATTTTTTATTGGTATCCCATTTTAGGCAGAACTGGGTTATAGGACTTTGAAGCATTGCAAGAGAAACGCCTCGTTGATTTTTCTATGATGGGTGAAACTAGAATATTAGTTGTGCTCATCAACACTTGAGGACCGGAAAACAAATGATTTAATTCAGCTTTTTTTCTAAAAGGCGTAGTACATATTTAATCCACGACAGTTCAGCCGTCTACCAGTTGGAGAGGGACTTACCGAGAATAAAGCGACTGTCGGAAAACGAACAACCAGGAACATGGACACTAACTTGGTATTCTGAGAGCAATTTTAAATGTGTATCCGGAAGATTTTCTACCACTAAGGGAGTAGTGATCAAACTATATCTGCAATAAAACTATGCGTGGTTCGAATAGAATTAAAAATAACACTGTGCAGTAGCATCATGCACAGTTTTACGTGGAAAACCTAGCGAAACTTAATTATAAGATTTCATATATACGTACTGAAAAAGACTAAACGGCACGTGTTAGTCTAAAAATAATACACAATCTAAAGATATCAATGAGCGAATAACAGAACTCAAAATCAAGAAAAAGATAATGTGTGAATTCAAACCACCGCGACCAATTCTGAACTATGTAACCCGAAGTCTTCAAACACTGAACAAGATCATAACGCAGATCATAACAGGTAAGTCTGGATTGACCGAAACAATCCAGACTAACAGTCAGTGATTTTACAGACTGACATCATGTCGTTTCTAGTCCCCCGTAGCCTCCTACTTACTTTTAGATCACATAACACCATCCGTCGAGCTAAGCAGTGGTGGGGGGGGGTTCGTGATACATAATCCCACCATCTGAGTCGATGAACATTTACAGCCTTATTAACCGATTAAGAATTTTCACCTATGCTTCATTTTAACATTGCTCACTCAATCATGATGTATGGAGAATTCTTCGAAAATAGCTATGATAAGAAACCTGTAGTCTTTGCAAGTCTCCCACTTCCACAGCTGTAAGGTAATATAGAGAGGACTGCTCTTGAGTGAAGTCTCTCTTGATTTGGAAGACACTATCTCGTCTACTGAAAATCCACCTAGGGGAGTTGGAAAACCT
>NC_031495.1:62777747-62890009 GCF_000237925.1 Schistosoma mansoni | reverse complement strand
CGCAGACATACTGTAAATGACTCCATCCAGTAATTCTGAGTTATTATTATTATTCACAAACACCTTATGGGTACATAAGTGCTGTGAAGAAACCATTTCGGGTTTCTTCGAAAATGCAATAATACACAATTTCCAATAATGTTAGCATTACATTTGCCATGTTTGAGAAAGGAAGGAAAAATAAAATATTAGTAATAGAATAGTAATAATAAATCAGGTTCTGTGTAATTGGCAAGAATTTTGAATTGATTTTGAAGAAGGAAAGGAAGAAACTAAGGAAACAGAAATAAAGGAGACGCGGAATATGTAAATATCTTAACTCAGAACAAGAATAAACAACTATGTATGTATAGCAAAACGAGTAATAAAAATAAAATAAAACAGAATAAATCAATAAGTAAATAACTTATTATTGCGGTAAGATATGACGTTAGAATAAGTGCTTGTGTGTGCAGATATAGTTTTGGGTGATGCTATGAAAGTCTCATTTAAGTGCAAAAGACAATCAATGTGTATGAGGTGTATTGTTAGATGATCTCACTAAGCATCACCATTAAGATTGGCTACTCCGCCTCTCACTCCTATTTTTTCTGTCATTATGGAACAAAGATATGACGAATATTGCTAGCTCCTGCTTCGTAATTTGAGATGCCAATGTTTTAAATGTTCCTATCACATGAATGTTAATAGTGTTATTTAGTTGACGAAACTCGTTCATTTTATCCGATAAGCTCTCAGCGTCCATATGAAGGCAGTTTATGTTGCATATTCGAAAGGTGAGAGCTTCTTCGTCCTGTTTATCTAATTAAGGCTTATGTGGATGGACGAGCTGTTATGACTTTTAAAAGAAGGCCGTATTCAAACTCGCTATTATCTTATGTCCGGCTTTTATAACGTGATTTATCCACCGTTTGAAGTATGACTTGTCCAGTATTAACACTGTGTCAAATCAATGATGTTGAACTGTTATGAGCAGTCTAGTGTCCTTATTTGTCCCTTAACCGCCTAGCTAGCCTATTGAGTCCAGAACACCATTTGCAGCTTCTGCTATGCGAATAATTTATTTCAAGCGTACTCGGTTTATATACTAGACAGACAGACCGCATCACACCATAAAATAGAAAATAATGTTTGTACAAGATCAAGCCAAATGTGTCAGTGGACGTGGGATACAATAATCAATAAACTGAATCTAATTCAGGGACAGTAATTCGTATAATAATGATTCATAGGCCAGAATGAAGCTTATAATAAGATGAATATATATATATATAAATATATATATATATATATATATGAATAAGCTCATGTACAGAAACATTGTTTACTGGAGAGTATTAGTCTTGTATATGCAAATAACTTGTTGTTGCTTAAGAAGGCGTTTGCAACCCCAGGGGGAAGCATCATGGCCATTAAATGACTTCGTAATTATTTGCTCGGAAAGATGTTCAATATTATTTATAAGTATCACGAAGCTCTAAGGTTCACTCATCATCCTTCAAAACTTCTAACAGGCACCTCATCTGCTTTGCTTCAGTGATGGAGTTTCGCTCTGATTGCTTACAACCATACTATTTGACGATGAAAAGCTAAACAAATTAGACATTAGGACTACGTAATTCGACAGTCATAACAAAATAAACCTGTAAATATTGTAAACTGCTTGTTGATGAAGCCTTCTGTGATGATTAGGAGTGTTTAAATTATAGTACAAACTAGGAATCCCAGAAATAACAAAATTTAACTAAGAAGAAACCGGTGGGCACGAACAAACTTAATGCATTTAGAATTCGAAGTCAGACAGTCATCGAGTACAAAGAGATCATTAGTTTACATAAACACTAGATCCTCCATAGCTTAAATGGGGATTCAAATTTCTGCAATCAACTCTGCTTTTTCTCCTTAGATTCATCATGTCTATCTGACTGTGTATTGGGTGTAGACTCTGTATGATCCATAATATAACCATTAGTAGTAGAATTAACGATTGAAATTGGGACGGACTCACCCGAGTCCTGGAGTTGTATACAATCACCATGTTGGTTGTGTGCTGAAACTACTGATATCGAGGATTTGAACCATAGACTTTCCAACACTATCCTTCCACACGAAATAATATAATGCCCTTATGTCACAATGTTATCACAGATTTGACGTTCCGAATTTGCGTTGTCTTCTACTATCCTACACTTTGATCATTATGTGTGAGTATTTGGGGACACACAATGACATATATTTTGAGGCATTCCATCATATGGCTTTGACTTTCATAAAAAACATGGTACATATTCCCTTTGCCCGTCACGTCAGAACACACAACCATTGTTCGAGTTATCAAATCAATGTGCATTGATATATGTGATCAACACATGTTCACCTAGGCGTGGTTCACCTGGAAAACAGCTAAATGGAAAATATGCATCTAACTCATACTCATTAGGATCATCTGGACTCGATTTAAATTCTCTGATTGTGCACACCTGTTCTCCGACTGCTTCGGGAAAACTTACTATTCCTTCTGATTCATGATAACATTGACTAGGAATTCTACTCGCCACACATTGACTGTGAGGATATCTAACATCTGATACAATAAAATCAGAAATGTGACTAGAGTTCCGCTCATTCGGAGCATTCATTAGGGATATCACCAAAGATGAATTGATTGTGAGGACAAATGGCATCTGATGCAACACCATAAGGACTGTAATTAGGTTTTAACTCATTTAGAACTTGTTCCTCACATTTAATTAAGATTTCATTACAAATAAATGAATCATTGGGACAAACCACATCTGATAAAATAACATCAGGGTTCTTATCAGGATTTGGCGCACTCAACATATGTTTCACATATTTGTAAATAGTTTCATCAGAAATACATGAACCATGGGAAGAATTTATATCTGGTAAAATAATATCATTAATCTGATCAGAGTATGATTCATTTGAAAGATTTAACTTAATAGGATCGGAATTAAAATGTTTATCATTAGTTGCAGCGAAATGAACATTAGTATTACAAACTATCTGCATGTGCTTAATTTTGCCACATTTAAAGCATTTAGCATTACAAAATACACACGAACTACATGAGTGAAATTTGCTACCAAACTTGTGCAAATCTTCGTGACCTGCTTCGTAACTTCTTAATGAATAGTTATCTTTATGACCTTGAGTACGAATTAGATTGGGATGACGTATTAATGTGGTGGAATTCCCAGCGTCCTGATGAATCACTTTATAAAGTTTTCCTTCTTTACGATATTCGAAATTCGTACACTTTACATAGTCTAGTAGCAGTTGCTTGAATACTGAACAAGGAAGTGAAATAGGCTTTTCTGGATATGCCCGAGTTTTTAATGAGCTGTATGCTTCTTTTCCGATGAATTTGGAGAAATGGTCCACAATATTAACATCCTCAACATCTTCTTCGATCACATTCCAGATTTCAAAACTTTCCATATGATCCTCAAAAGCATCGAAACTCGAATGTATGTCCAACTGTTCCATCACAGGCTCCATCGTGACGTCAATGAGATGATAAATAGTACTTGATTCAATATACAACTATAAATCCCCGAAAAAGTGCAATTCACAGCAAATAGAACTAGGTGCACACAAACAAATGTATTGAATTTAGAATTCGAAATAAGACAGTCATCATGTACAAAGGAAGCATCAGTTAATATGAACACCACATCTTTAACAGCAAGTAGTTCAAATATTATTAAAGAAACTCACAGATATTTTGGATGTCAATCCATAGCTGTACGAAAAGGTCGAAATGTTAATCCTAAACATATTTACTGTTTATTTTATCACATATGATGAACTACGCACCATATCCAACGGATGACAAACTCAACGAAAAATCGCGAAATGTGTCATGGGTTAAAAACATTCCTCAATGTAGAGTCCATGGCTAGCAACTTCCTAGGTGTGGTAGCAAAACCATGCGAACTGCTGTAGTCCATTTGTCGGCAAAAGTATTATAGACATGGTATTTTCGTGCCTATAGGTAACCCTCGTGCTATTGATAGAAGAAACCAGAGAAGTAGTGAATAGGTCTTTATTTCGATCTTCGCGCAGTCACAGTGGAGCGTGGGATTATCTGTTCAGACAAACAAAGGCTCTCAACTTTCAATATAAGATAATTGGGAATATAACGCTTACAAAAGGTAAGGAAGTGAATGAATACTTGAACAATACTGTTTTAGCATATGCTTGGTTGTTTGGGGTCAACTCTTAACCAACCAACCTGAGCTGTTACATTAGCTTCCCCCTAGAATCGACTTCCGTAGGAACGTCGGTTCGATTAACCTATCTATCGAAAACACCTTAGTTCTATTTCTCATCCCAAGGCGAAATTATCAACTCGCTCACTATTTGACTCACAATCAGTTACGACTAACGCTTTCAACGATAGTCCATGGATGTCTCTTCATTTACTAGCTTGTCATCTTATTTTGTAGCATGTGATCTTTTCTACAACTATTGCTGACGGTTTGCTGCGTGCTTTCAAGAGAAAGTGTGAGAATGTGGAATAAGAATATCTGAGGAAGTGCCGCGAGCGGGCTACCCAACACCATGTTGGTGAGGTACGATTTTTCCATGCTCAGACCGGCTATCAGGTGTTTACTCACCTGCCTCTTGAGTCGCCCTCAAGTAAAAAATAAAGAAGAGTCTATGTAAAGGGTAATGGTGAAAATCAAGCAAACCTGAAGAACTGCTCCACTGCCTGCATAAAATAATAAGATACAAAATGGAAATACATAAATGCAATTGATAATTGTTCGGTTCATGTAAGTGCTTGGCTTCCAGAACGGATTGGTATTCTGGAAGGAAATAGATATATTGTAGATATCTTGTGCACGAAGAACCATGAAAACAACAACAAAAAACTCTTTTGTAATGCATATATGTAAAAGGGTAAACTTGCTAGAAGTTGGACTCTTTAACAAAATCGATCAAATGCATGACCTTGAGCCAGTGATGACTGCCTTTTACAACTAGGAGCGTAACCAAGGGTGCATCAGTGTAATCCACAAAACGGAAACGAATATACGGTTAAGAAGCAAAAAAAATTGTGTGGAGTATGCGGATCAAGTACAGTTGTGTCAAATACCCTTTTCTGGTTTGATTTAGGCATGCATGATATATTGAGGCAATATTTCGTCAATTCATCCAAGTAACGAATTGGTTTGCACCTCAGAGGTGTGTAAGTCCTATTACTCATTAGTATTATGAATGATTAGTCGATAAAAGGAAAAATTGCAGTCATTCCCCCGTGGTTTGATCTGGAGCGTGGGATTATCTGTTCAGACAAACAAAGGCTCTCAACTTTCAATATAAGATAATTGGGAATATAACGCTTACAAAAGGTAAGGAAGTGAATGAATACTTGAACAATACTGTTTTAGCATATGCTTGGTTGTTTGGGGTCAACTCTTAACCAACCAACCTGAGCTGTTACAGTATCACTCATTCTTCTCTTAAACGGCTTGAAGTAATTTTCGAGTTCGAATCTCATCCCTTGTGAAACATATTTGGCGGATAAATAGTCGCATGTGCTTTCGTATCTGATAGTAGTTAACATTATGCTGAAGATGCATTTATCACCCATGGAGTATGAAAGATCCAAACTAAGGTTTGGCTGAAGAATAGCTGTCTGGGTAGTTTAGATACGCTCTACTGCCCAGTTGAAATCAAAACAAGGTGATTGGGGTAACAACGGTTCTGAATTTCATTACAAATATAAATGCACATTATTACCTAATCAAATATTACTGCTCAGTTATTCAACCAATAATCCATCTAAATTACAATAAGTAGGCGAATTGATAAGGAATGTAAGATAATTACCGAGCGCACCAAAAATAAGTGTTATTCTATCCTTTCTGGATGGATCAAGTAAAAATCCGTTCAAAAGATAATAGTTTGTTGCTTTATAACACAAAGTGTTTCCAATTCTGGAAAAAAGCTTCAATTCACAACCAAAATGCACAATCCCAGTCAACTTAAGCAGCACAATCAAAGTGGAAACAATCAATATGGCCGCCGTCAAGAGTAAGTATTGACTAAAACAACATAAATACAGCTCAGGAAGAAACATAGAAAGTCAATGAAGGCTAAAGCAAAACAAGAAATCCATAATAAAACAAAATATTACCATCGCAAATGGCACCAAAAAGACTAACTAAATGTACAATTTAAGAAACCAACAAGAACAAGTTGCAAATGTATGTATTGAGGCATTTTAACACGCAAAACCTTCAAAATGGATCTTACACGGTAAATGGATATTCTTGGCATCCCTTTCTTTATTCTTTTGCTCTGTCTTGTGGCTCCCCTTTTACTCACGTCGTATGCTGGTCTGTAAAGTCTTCTGACACCAGTTCCGCTATCATCGTTGAGGATATATCTTCCAGAAATGTATCTCTATTGTTTTATGTAGTGGTGCAACTTAACTCCCACCGGTTCAGTTATTATTTTAAGAACATTTAGAGTCCTTTATTTGTATGCCAGTATTCTTCCGGAATTACTGCCCAACTTAATATGACCTGTCCGGTTTGAATGTGATAGTATGTAGATACGTAGTAGTGTCAGCCTCGTTTGTCTAATACTGTCTAGTGAGACCTAATGGTATCAAAGACTCTGTCAAAGAGATTAATAAGAGTCAGGTGCTCCTAATAGTTTGCAAACTTCGGTAAAGTCGAGTTACGTTCTTTAAAACGTAATAAAGTAGAAAACCCTAGGTTTATATTCAGATCCCGGTTGGTTGGTAGAGCAGCCCGCAATCTACTTGGAACAAAATGTTTTTGCCGGTCGTGCTTGGGTGTTTGTGGTCCGGAAGTTGCACATCCTCTTTGAAGTCAAGTCAATAGTTATGTAGGGAAAAGACTTGTTGCATACGCTTTTTTAGTTCCTGTGATTAACAATAAAACTAAAGGCAATAAATGAGCTTACTTTAAATATTTCTAAGCCTCAGGAGACTTAGAACTAGGAATGTCGCATGGTCGAACTAGCCTCAATAATCTTCCCGAGGTGGCTTTTTCTCATGTTTACTATATTCTATTGAGCTTTGACCTTCATTAGCGAACTCCCTACGTCGTGTCATCTACCGAGAGTTCAATGTTATTCCCTGTCCCTACAGAAATCGCCCGAATGAGATATACTTGTTAAACAGAAACCTTAGAGTTCAGTTTCAGTTTGGAAAGGACAGGAGGCTAGATGGCCTGTTTTATTCCTATGCACGGTAGTCTCAGTTGATCCAACTTTATTTTCAAAGAGTCAGCAGACGGAGCTTCAACCACGCATTGAGGCGATAAATTTCGTTGGTAGATAATTCTATGGGAAATTCGATAGTCAGCTGACAAGTAACTTGTTCCGGGCTTGTGAACATTTTTGGAGTGTCCTTTTGTATTCTCTGTTTTGGAAGGCAAGGAAAGTGAAGGCGTACCAGATGCAAATTTGTCGCTTAGTAATTTGAAAACTGTGATCAAGTCGCCCCTGGCTCTTTGATATGACAGTGTGAATAGGCTTAGTTTAACCAGTAGAGCATAATTCGGGAGCTTCGGTATTCCGCGAGTCAGCTTAGTGGTTGTTCTCTGGACGTTCTACAAAGGCTCACTGTCTTTTTTCAAACAGGGTCTTGCCGCTTGTATGCAGTATTCAAGTTTGGGATGCACCAATACTGTATGCGAAGTCAAAAACGTTTTGTTGTCGACATGGCTAAAGGCCCTACATATTGACCATAGGGTTCTAAAACCTCTGGCGGCCATCTCACGGTAGTGTGTAGTCGTCTTTAATTCTTTTCTGACGATGAATCTTAAGTCACTGTGTGTCTGGACAATAGGTAGCTCACTGTTATTCATCACGTATGTATCTGTACTTTGATGACCAATGCACATCACAAAGCACTTTGAAATATTTATCGGCAACTGCTATGCTTGAGAACATTCAGATAATTTCTCCAGGCCATTTTGAAGCTATAAGCTATCGCTCCTACTTCATATCGCTTCCCACATCTTGACATCGTGGCATTTAGTGAGACCGATGATGATAGGAAACGAGGAAGGACATTTACATGAAAGGGGAATAACACTGGTCCGAAAAACCGTGCCCTGAGTGACTTCGCTAAGCACAATTTCCCAGATAGATAACTTGAAGTTCACCCGTACTCTTTGCTGGCGCCCAACTTGGAAGTCTTTTATCCACATCAATAGAGTGCCTCCAACCCCGACATTTCTTAACTTATATAACAGCAGGTTGTGAAGAACTCTGTCAAAAGCTTTGCTGAAGTCAATATAGGATATGTCTGTAGGTAACTTTTAGTCTTTAAGAGCACACCAACTTTCACGAGCCACTAATAAGTTAGTGAAACAGGAGCAACCTGTTCTAAACCCATGATGCCTTTCCGAAAGGATCCATTTTTCATCGAGATAAGTAAACGGCTCCTTCCGAATAATCTGCTCAAAGTTTTAACAACAATACTGGTTAGCATAACGAGTCGGTAGTTCTCAGTTTTATGTCTCCTACCTGTTTTAAAGACAGGACATACTTAGGCTTTATTCCAACCCTAGGTTGCTGATAGATTCAAATATATGCTCAAAGGATTCACGACAAAGGTAGCTAATTCCTTTAGTAACCTAGGATGCATTTGATTGGGTTCTATGGATTTACCTATATCAAGCTCATTTGGCAGACCAAAGACATCGAGTTCTATAGTTGTTACGTTGCCTAGTATGTGTGGGGGGATTTGTATGAACTGACAGGAAGGTTGTATCTACGGTATACACGTTGCTAAAGTAGTTTGAGAACACTTGGCCTTTACCATAGTCATCCTCCACCAATAATGAAGTATTACTTTATCCCCAAGGTGCCGGAACACTTCCTCTTCTCTTAGTTTTTTGGTTTATATACGAATACAAGCATTTAGGGCATCCTTTAGATTCCCTAACAATTTTTTCTTCGTACAACCCTCTAGACTTACGGAGAGTCGAGAGGCAGATATTTCGAGCTTCTTGATAATAAGATTTTGTCTCGTCGGTCCCCAGTAACCCAATTTTTTCCCTCATTCTCCTTCTCTGACGGAGTAAGGTGTTAACCTCCCTACTGAACCATGGTGGAGGGTTTCTTAGAATCTTTTGTGTAGTCCAAGTGATATGAAGTGCAGTAACTTTTAGGCAACAATTTCGAAATACATCCCAAGCTGTTTCAATTGAGGCCCCTGACTTCACTGTTCAATCTACTGAGGCTGCTGAGCGCATAATACCTTCTACATTTGCTTTCCAGACGTCATGTCTAAGTTGGGCTGACGCGTGCTTGTTTTGGACAACTATATGGAGGTCAAAGATTAGAACTGCGTGATCATTTTTACATAAGGGTGGCATGTAATCAAGACTCGTGATATCATCCTCATAATAGGTTAATATAAGATCTAGTAAGGATGATCCAAAGTCCCTGTAGTTCGTAGTCGCTTCTGTCACAAATACACCAAGGCACATGTGATCACCGTATCAGCTACTTCCTGCTCGAAAGCAGTTTCCGAAAATCCATTTCTCATATTTTCCCAGTCCACCGTAGGTGCATTGGAGTCTCCTAGGATTAGACATCAACCACGTTGTGTATAGAAAGACTTAATTTAACTCACAGCTTGGACTGTGATAGACTAAACCAATCAGCAGCTCCTGTTTCTTGCATTTCAAGCGGAAACTAATTCACACGTCCCGATCTCATGGGATACTGATGTGAAACCTTTAAATTCAATTACCATAGTAACTAGAGACTGCGTCAACCAAGTTTCTGTGACTGCGATTATATCCGGCTGGATGAACTCAATCTGTACACGTAGATCCGATCGCCTATTGAGCAAGTTTTGGGCATTTGTGTAGCAGATCCGAAGCCTATCCAAATAGCTTTGTGCGGCACTCACAATGGCTTCGAGATCGTTCTCTGTCGAGGCCTCATCAACAGAAAATTTGCAATTTCTAGGTCCTTCTCGCCAGCATATTATCTAGGTTTCAATTCTTTTTCGGCTCTACGGTCTGCTAACGGCAAGTTCTTACAGGTAAAACTCCTGACCCCCTTAGTTTATGTTCATTCTATAGTATTAGGTCTCTTTAATCGGGAGATTTAAATAATACATTTAGCATCCTGGATTGGTTCTGATTCAAGTTCATTTGGTTATCTAGTGTATAAGCCTTTAGCAAGGTGACTCCAGAGATATCTTGAGACATAAGCTGATTTGGTAGCTATTTATCAACACAATGTCATGCTGAAAACGAGTTTTAGGTTCTGAGCTTCCACTCTCCTTGATCCTATGAAAGATAACCGACCTGTCATTGTGATCAGTCCTTAATTTCTCAGCTACCTTTTCGAGGGTTGGCTTTTCTTCAAAGGCGGTATATCTTTTCTTGTCTCCGACCTGTCACTATCCACCAACTATCTTTCGAGTAGCAACCACAGTCACGTCAGACGTACTGTGGGATCCCGGAAGATAATCGACGACTTGGGTGATAAGGTTGTTGTTCTTTATAGAAACAGATCTAGCCTTGCGATTAAGTTTTTTAGGCGTTTCCTGCTGCCTACTGTTTTGGAGGACGGGGGATGGAAGAAACTTTCTTTCTTGAGTTTTGATTTCGAATAGACCTATCTGAAGTCGGTTATTCCTCCTTTGATCCATGCAAGTCAACTGATATTGAGCTTATTTGAGGTGACTTTACATAAATTTATGTATCCACAGAGAGAAGATAGAGTACTGTTCGATGTGTCTCGACCTCGTTTGCTAATGCACTTTTTAGCGGCATTTATCATTGAGATGGCCTCGATTAGCAAGCTATTTGGATCCGAGAAACATTGCTGAATTAACAACGCGCAACGATTTCTACTAAACCGTTTGAAAGTCATAGACGTCAGATTCATGTAAACTTCGTGGAACCATCCCTTGCATTTGTCGCACTGAATATCGCTTTCAAAAAGGTATCGACAGCCTTGGCGTTGGCGACTGCTTTTCTTGAGCTGTCCAGCCATCAAACAGAGGTTTTCAAAAAGAAACTAGACACAATGAATACCCAGAGACAAATGAAAATTACGGCCGGAAACAATGGAAAACTGTAAATTGTTAGAACCAAAAGTGCTAACAAATACAATAGAAACAATGTGCTGAAAAGTGCCGATGATAAACTCTTTTGGAAACAAAAACCATGCACTTAGCAAATAATTTACTTGAAATAAATTCAGTCAGAGTAAAAACAGTAGACTTGATGAGTATTAAACGATCAAAACAATCGAAATTTACTCAGCAAGGAAAAATACTACCGTCCTTTTTAAATAGTGCGCTTAGGACACGAACATTACTGAGGTCTTTCGAACGTTTTATGCTTGCAACCAGCAAAGTAGAGAGGAAGTAGAGGTGTGTGATATTAATGAGCGATATTGCTTATAATTCTCTGCAGTCTAACCTATGAAAAATCCATTTCACTAAAAATTTCTACTTACGAATCAGAATTATTAGAAGTTTTCACCGTCCGTAACCATTTATTACTGGATACCATTGTTCCTCTGTAACCAGAAGTTAGTTATGCAGCAGTGCGAATTGAACTTTGAGCGTACTTTTCAAGATAATCCTGAAGAGTACTTCAAGTGGGAACTTGATACATGCCTATTAGATAGTGTAGACCATCAACGTTGATGATCTATGTCGAATGATTGGAGACTTACTCGAGTTAGACGGGGACGGTGTGACTAACCAACTAACTTCGGAGTCACACCTCGTTGTCAGCATCTAACGTGGTTTACCCCGTTGACGTATTAAAGTACTACGGGTAAAAATATCAGTAAGAATGAATGCTCCCAAACATGTTGGGAGCAGTCGCGCGCCGGAGGCTGCCAAACGATCAATAAGAATCTTCCGGGTATTACCAAGCTGTAAGACAAATGAAGAGGAAGCGGCAGAAAGTAATCGAAAACAGCGAGTAACAACATGTAACTAGGACTTTGGCTAAGTGTAGGGAGTGTGAAAATAGAAACAACAGAAAATATATAACGTTTTAAAGTTCTATCAAGTCGCGTTGAAATAGATAGCTTTGACAAGTGATTGAGTTTCTCAGATAAGAAACGTTAGGTCTGCCACAAGAGTATAGATGTGATAGTACGATAAGCGTATCATCAATGGGTGCCAATGTTTGTACTGCCATTGGTTTGAAGTATGAAATTAGGCATGTTCGTTGACAGCTTCTGTTAATAAGTGTCTGATCCTAGTTATATCTGTATTTAACAAACTAAACCTAAGTAAATAAGTTCAACTGAGAAGAGAAGTTGCGGTTTCGTTGTATGAAGCTATTGATCAGTTTGTATTCAGAGTTTAAAAAGCCGATGATTGCTGTTACAATCAATAGGGGTCGAAGACTACAGATCGAGAGCGAAGGCGGCACGATGGAGTCTCTAAAAGACGATAAACGGTGAGTGCTGCATGTTATTATTATTAATGGCTTTATTCAATATTATTATCTGGTACAATATAGAATTCTCAGCACGAGTTATTTCAACAAGTTTTTACCAAAAAAAACAAAAAAACAAAAAAAACAGAAAAGGACTGAAAAAGGTTTAAGGAAAACTGAGTTTATACAAATTATCAACTTTGAAACATGCTTAAGAAGACAGGTTATTTACTAGGTCAACTCTAACAGCCTGTTCGTCACAAAGTAAAATTGCTAGGCAAGGTATTACAGAACTTTTATAGATTTGCTTGCGTGCATGGATTTTAATGTATTTACGTCTCGTTCTACCAGGAGATATACAAGCAGAAAGATATGAACGAAGCGGATGGTTAGTATCTGATAAGATAACACCTGCCAAGAGTTTGCAAGACTTAAGATGTCTATCCACAAGCATATTAACAATGACTTCAAAAGATTCACCACATACCTTGCAAACAGCCTTCAGCACTCTACGCAAAACAGCAAAGTCTTTTCTCAAAAGCCCGGGAAAGAATAATGGAGAACAATATAGAATAATAGGTAATATGCAAGAATTTACAAACTGTAAGAGTAAATGGCGAGTAATCCCAAAATCATACAGCCTCTTCATGTAGTATGTCAAACGGTAAACTTTTTTCGATAACAGTAAAACATGAGAAGACCAAGAAAGATCAGAGGAAAAAATGACACCAAGATATTTGACCTTCGACACTGTGTTTATTAAGGAGTCTCCAATGGTACAAACATTATGGGATCCCAAATTAGAGTGTAGGTTCTGTCCATGTCTCAAGCCAAAGTTAACAGCTTGACATTTAGATGGATTGAGTAGGAGACCATTATCAAAAGACCACCTTTCAATACGAGACAAAAACCCATTCATTTATATAGGATGTAAGGAGGTAGAAATCGGCATACATACAGTGAGGTCGTCCGCATATTTGACAGAAGTGTTTTCTGTGGAAGATGGCAGATCATGAAGAAAGAAAGAGAAGAGCAGAGGTGAAAGAACAGCTCCTTGTGGCACACCTACAGTAGACAGTAGAGATGTTGAACACTTTCCTTTAAATACAGTGTACTGTTCTCTTCCAGAAAGGTAGGAACGTAGCCAATTGGTTATCCAGCTTGTCAGTGTCGATGCTGATCAGCTTGTTAAGTAAGAGGTGTCTTGGAATAGAATCAAAAGCAGAAGTAAAGTCCAGGAAAGCGCATTTAACATACTTCTTACCCTTTTCCAACCCGAACACTATATTGTGATGCAGAGCAGCAACGGCATCTAATGTGCTTCTTTAGCATTTGTAAGCAAACTAATATGGATCATAGTGCTCTTTTATTGCAGGTTGAAGTGATTGTATCAGTAATTTTTCCATTATTTTAAGGAAAGGTGAAGTTATTGCAATGGGTCTAAGTTTCGCATCTTTAACACCAGAAGCTTTCTTTGGTATAGGGATTATCTTTATCTTTCTCCACATTTTCGGTAAGACATTAGTTGAGAAGGATCTGTCAAAGATATTCGTTAATGGATAACATAAAACAGCACATTTTTTAAAAAGGAGGTTTGGGATACCATCAGGTACTAAACATTGGGATGAATTAAGTGACTGGAGACATTTTCGGACATCATTTTCAGTGAAACCGGAAACACAATTATTCTTCAGACCCTTGGATATAGGGAGCATTATGTCGGATGACTGACGTATAAAGGACTTATTTAAGTCACAAACATTCAGCTAGTTATCGCTTCTAGTCTGCCTGTCCCCTGTAATTTCTTTAAAGAGTTTCCACATACTTGGAGAGCTTTTACAAGATAGGAGTTCTTGAGTAAACACAGAGTTGAGACGTCTAATCTCTTGGTTTATTTGACCATTTAACTTACGAACTTCAGTAGTATTTTTCTCCTTGTACATCCTTTCTTTTACCCTCCGTAGTCGTTTTAGTTGTGGAGATGTAAGTCGATCAAAACTTAAAAAGAAGGTTTCGGTAGGACAGCAAATATCAAAACAGAACTTAAGATAACAGGTGATAACATCAGTTGTGTTTTCTATTGAGTCATCTGTAAATAATTCTCAGTTGGTCGTACGAAACATGTTTTTTAGATTTTGTAAATTTTCTTCTGAGTAATTCCTGTATATTACTTTTTTGGTATGGTGTATGTGTGTGCTCTTTTCATGTTTACCATATACTTTAAGTAGAACCCGAATTATACAGTGATCCGAGCTAGACAATGGAGCACGTTTGCGAGTCACATAGGTACCCACATCAATAATGAAAACCAAGTCTAGATGAGCATTCAAACGAGTAGGAAAATCTACTACATTTAGGTGACCTAGTGATGTAAGGAAGCTACAGTCACATGAATTGAAATCACCACATACAATTGAAAGTGAATCACTGAAGGCAGTAACGGCGAATTCAGTAAATTTATCAGCGAAGACAGATAGCGCAGATGATGTGCAGTCTGGAGTCATGTAGATATTGGTAACATAAATATATTTGTATTTATTCAGGTGTTTTGGACGACACCTTGAAGTTAGACAGTCAACAAAGTCATTTGAAAACTTGAAACAAGCAAAAGTAGATCGACACCAGTTAACGTTTACAAACGTAGCTATCCGCCACCAGAGGTCTTTTTGTTGTTTGATCGATCCTGACGATAGATATTAAAATCACGTAATGATACTAAGCAATCATCCTGTAAGTCAGTTAACCAAGATTCTTAAATGATGATGACACCACAATTACGATACCTGTTTTGACTTAGCAGAAATTGGAGATAGTCCACCTTGTTAATTAGAGATCGACAGTTAGAATTAAGCAGCTCTGGAATCGACATTTGATTGATGTTCATTCTTTTTAATGCATATTGCCAACCACCATGATGTCTCTTATTGTACTTGTTTGTGATTTTTGCAGCGAAAGGACGTAAGCTTTTAATAAACGCGCCTGTATTGGTTATGCGATTAATAGACATAATGATAAGTTAAAACAAAATTAAAAAACCCAAATAACTTGTTGAAATATTTAGATGGCAGAAACAGGTAGCCCAGGTATTCAAGCAGGCCGCCTACTTTATGTTTGTTCGATAAGTGAACCGAAAAATATCTAAAAGAACACAAGGAACCAAGACTGTCACTCTGGACTCATTTCAATGATACCAGTGAAAAACTCTGTCAGTGTTGGGGTAGAGGCGATAACATTGTTTTTAGTTTGCAGGAGATTCACTCGACTGCATAAACAGATGATCCGCGCGAATGATAGTGTCGTCAGACCAACAATTGAACTGGACAGGTTTTAAATCTTCGAGTAGTTGAACAGCCGATTGATATACCGCAGACATCTGTTAGATAACAGCTACTGGGAAACAATACTTCATAAAATACTGTACGACGTCAAAGTTGAATAACTACAGTAGTTCGGATGTGTTATAACGTCAAGTCGAAATAACTTCATTCTTACGTCTACTGAAAGTTGCAATGAACGTTTGTTTGGGTATTGTTAGTGTTATGTCCCGAAGAGAATTATGAATGGTGACTTTTGAGGACTATTTATGGACCAACATGATACGCATATTTCCTATTGTATAATTGTTAAGTAACTAAACTATTCATATTTGTGTCCCTCCTATAATAAGCTTTATTTTGACCCATAGACTATTACTATACGATTTACCGTTCTCGAGTTATCTTCAGTCTATTAATTACTGTTCCCCCTATTCACGGCCACATTTGGCTGAATCTTGTACAAATGTTATTTTCTATTTTATGGTATGATATGGTCAGTATGTTTGAAATAAATGATTCATACCGCAGAGGCTGTTATTGGTGTTCTGGACTTAACTGGCTGGGCTAGGCAGAAAGCAGGACCGACAAGTACTCTAGACTGCTCGTACGGGTTTCGTGTGTCATTAGTCCAATCGATATTTTACTGCTCTCCAATTGGCGGTCTTATCACGTGATACATTAACAGGGCATCCGGGCTGTTCAGAAGATATAACAGTTAGTATAACAGTTGGATGTGTGAATAAAAACGTATACGAAGACTATGGTGGGGTTCGCAGAGAATTTCATAGGTTGTTCAGATATTTACCAAACTCGCATTGCATGTGAATAAACTGAAAAACGGAATTAACATGACTTTCGTGTAATAAGGAAGTCGAGCCATGATTCACCGTGTGAGATAACAGCAAATACAGAGCGTCTGGTAAACATTAATTAACATGGTAACCACCAATGTAATCAACGTTTATAAGGTCTAGATAACGTGGTCATTTCATAAAAGGCTAATGCAATTAGCTTATGTACTACGTACGACAAATTGTCTAGTTCGGACATGGACTAAGATTGAAATTGCGCGCTTTTCGAACGGGAAGTTTAGTCCTAACGTGATTTACATTTCTCAAACTTTTGCTGTGTTCTTACGCAACAAAAGTACCATTTCCAATCTAAAGAATCTATTCTGAGCTATACGTTCGGTAGATTACTTCTTTTTTTGTGTTTCACTCAAATTAATAGTTAACTGTGGTTTTGCCTCAGCTCACTATCGGTTTTTTTATAGTTTTCACGTAAAGGCTAGCTTTAGCTTATCGTTAACTGTTTTTATACATTTTTGCCAGTTTTTGTTTACTGTGTGTTTTTTAACGGTCCTAAATTTACTGCTTGTATTTTTAAGACAGTCTAAATCACTAGCCATGAAAATTCATGCAAGAGACCTGGTTGCCGTTTTGCCGTTACATCTGGCATGCAATGTGACAACTGTAAAGGTTGGTTCCATGAAGCATGTACAGATCTAACAGCAGCAGCCTATAGCAGACTCAGCAAGTCTGATCGTAGGTGTGTATGTGTTACCTGCAACACCGATACGGTAGTTATGTTGGGTACTATCATTACTTTACTGACAGGTCTGAGAGATAAGTTGTCTAAGAATTCGGTAAATGATAGCATCATGACGGGTAACAAAGCTGGAACGCATAGGGCGAATAAGAAAAAGGATACTGACAGGTCGGTTATCGACGGTGCTGTTAACAGCCCGAGTGATGATGTGCTGAAACTCAGCACCATCTTAACATCGACTGTCATCGACTCCCTCAGTAAACTTGGGTCTCCCAGGGAACGGTCCTTGAATGAGACAGTGGTTCCCAAAAATCCTGTAGGTGGATGGACTCATGTTAACAGGAGTAATAAAGCCCAAGCGTCCCCGCCGAAACTGAACGTCCCAAGGATCGTGCGGAAATCAATTGATGCTTTGGCCGCACAGTCTACCCCCAAGACTGTCCGCCCGGTCATCACTGAGCCCAGGAATCGAAAACGCGCCTCGACATCCAAACAACAAGATACCAAACCTAGACGCCCTGGGAAACCTGGGAAATCAATTGCGGTTCGTGACGACTCTGTCATAATCATGAACCTTATTGACAACCCCGACCTTCCTCTCAGTTTGCAGGACAAAAACGATAGGATGCTCTGGGGAGAATTAAACAAGAGGCTTGAACTCCCTAGAATAGAGCCTTTGACCGTCACACGGCTCACTCGGGGGAAGGACTCTAACCACCTAAACCACCCGAGGCTGCTTCGTGTTACACTTAGGAATGCCTCCGACGTAGAGGACGTCCTGCTAGCCAGTCACTTACTGAAGTCCGATGGGAACGTAAGAATACTGCCCGACATACCGTATTCTGAACGAAATCTCATCCGGAACATCCCTAAGGAATCTCGCGAGGCGTTTTTCCGTGGACGAAATATCATTGTGCAAGGTGTGCCGGAAAATATAGACCCAACTCAAGCAAACTCTGATATTCGGGAATGGAAATTCATCAAGCATTCCTTAAAACTCAAGAACATATTGACCCAACAGGTAATGCGACTGGCCAAGAGAGACGGAGACTCTAGGCCCCGGCTGTTGAAGATAACCTTCCCCTCCTCCCACATGGCGGCTGCAACTCTGGAAGCATTTCGTGCCAATAGACGTCGGTTGCCAACTGGCATCCATATGCATCCGGATAGGCCCCACGACAGCAGGATCAAGCACAAGGGAAAGCTGGAGCTGACAATTCCACTCGTGGACTGTCTTGATCATAAAAAAAACGTGTAAAGGACAGGGACTACCAACTCGGTAAACATCGTATAGGTAGGCTACCTGTCCACTCACACACGGCTCATATAGACAAACAAGAAGAAGCTCACGCGTTCCAAATTGAAAGCATAAACTGCCTATACACGAACACCGCGAGCTTGCCAAACAAAATGGATGAGCTACGTGAACTTAGCAACGCTAATGATGCCCATCTGATAGGAATATCCGAAACTTGGATAACGTCTCAGTTTACGGACCAGGAGTTAGCAATAACTGGGATGTCTTTATTTCGCAACGACAGAAAAACAGGAATGGGGGGTGGGGTAGCACTATACATACGGTCATGCCTGGATGCGCACCAACTTCACAACCAAGAGTTTCACAATCTTGATGAGTCAGTGTGGTGCTCAGTAAGATTATCAACCACCTCGAGGTGCCTAGTTGGGGTTGTTTACAGGAAGCCCACTGCCGACGTCGAATATGACAAACGTCTGCTGGAAGGATTAACTCGCTCTACGCGTCTCGGATTCTCTCATATCCTGATTCTAGGGGACTTCAATCTCCCTAGAATCAACTTCTTGGAACATACATACATTGGTGGTGCCAACTCTACTAAAGCTCTGTTCTTCAACCTTATCGGCGACCTGGGATTATTTGAAAATGTGAAGTCGGCAACCCGTTGGAGAAACAGTCAGACGCCGTGACGCTTAGACTGGGTATTCACAAATGAAGAATTCCTAGTTGACGACCTCACAATCCTGGCTCCCCTGGGGAAAAGTCATCACGCCGTCTTATCATTCAGCTTTGTCAGCAAAACGGAGCTAAGATATCCTACTAGCAACAAGCGCTGGAACTTCAAACGGTTGAATGTGTTAGCTTTACAGGACTATCTTCAACAGGTGGATTGGAATGTTCGCCCTGAAATTGAAGTGGATGCTCATTGGGATTTTTTACTGCACACGATCTTATGTGCTACTGAGCATTCAGTTCCTAAAATGGTCCCAAAAAGCTACAAGCAACCTCCATTCATCAAGAACCGCACTCGTCGTTTGCTAAGCCGCAAAAGGCACTGTTGGGCTGAATATAAACGAACTGATAACAACAGCACGTACAGGCAATACAAACATATAAGGAACATATGCACAAAGGCATTAAGAGAAGACAGGCTTCAGTTCCAGACCAAGCTTATCGATAGATTCGTCTCTAATCCGAAAAGCTTGTTCAGTTATGCAGCTTCTCTTCGACAAGGCAAAACTGGAGTTTCCCAACTGCTTGGTCCTAATGGCCCGACCAATAACGACAGTGATGCCGCTAACCTTTTGGCTGAACAATACTCCCGGACATTCCAGCTGACCCACATCAACCATACTGACGAAAGCTTCACCTGCACCTGTACAGGACTTTCCGAAGTGGACCTGAGTGCTGACCTGGTGCTCCGTAAACTGCAGAACCTAAGAAAAGACACTTCTCCTGGTCCGGATGTGGTTCATTCCGCTGTATTGAGGGAAGCAGCTTCAATCCTGGCGACACCACTTAGCGTGATGTTTGCACACTCGCTAAGCAGAGGCAAACTACCGGAAATTTGGAAGCTGGCCCACATCACACCAATTTTCAAAGGAGGTCGACGCAGTGAACCCTCAAGCTACCGACCAGTGGCCCTTCTCTCCATACCTTCAAAAATTATGGAATCCCTAGTATTCGACGGCATACTAGAACACTTATCATCCTCAAAGTTCTTCTCGACTCAACAGCATGGTTTCAGAAAAGGTCATTCTTGCATGACCAACCTGCTGACTGCGGTGGATAGATGGACAACCATCCTTGATCGCAAGGGGAAGGTTGACGTCATCTACCTGGACTTCTCAAAAGCTTTTGATAGGGTCAACCATGCATGTCTTATCAAGAAGCTTGGACGATTGGGTATAAAACCCCCTTTGATTGATTGGCTCTCTTCATATTTAGAAAACCGACACTTTAAGGTCAGGGTTAACTTCACTCTCTCTCAGGCTATGGAATGTCCTAGTGGGGTCCCCCAGGGTTCAGTGCTAGGACCTCTTCTCTTCTTGATCTATATTAACGATCTTCCTCAACAAGTTTCATCTGACTTATTGCTTTTTGCTGATGATGTGAAACTTTGGAGAGAGATACGTAATCATAATGATATACTAGTTCTTCAGGAGGATCTGACTCGACTTCAAAGTTGGGCAGACGACAACGGACTTACCTTCAACACTTCAAAGTGCAAGGTAGTCCATCTGAGACATGTTGCAGACTATAGTTATAACTTAGGTAACTCACCTCTAGAAGTGTCCCAAGTTGAAAAAGATTTAGGAGTGTTGGTACCCTACGACCTGAAATCGTATGCGAACTGTGACAAAAACGCCTCTCAAGCAAACCTTGCACTGGTAACATTGAAGCGCATTTTTGGCCAGTTTGACGGTAGAACCTTCCATATAATCTTCAACAGTTTTATTCGTCCCCACTTAGAGTACGGAAACATAGTATTTCCTCCCTCCCTCCAAAAGGATAAGGTCACTCTGGAACGTATCCAACGTCGAGCCACGAAATCAGTTCGGGGTCTCAAATTCAAACCTTATGAAGAGCGCCTCAAATCACTTAACCTTTACCCGTTAGAGTACAGGCGTCTTAGAGGTGATCTTCTTATGACTTATAGTATCCTTAATACTTCTGGTCATCCCCTTAAACATCTTCTTAAGCTTAGTCATAACACTAACCTCAGAGGTAACACCCAGAAATTGGAGACCCTACATAGCAGAACAGACTGCAGACACAACTTCTACTCCGTTAGAGTTGTCAAGTGCTGGAATTCGCTGCCGACTGAGCTAGTCCAAGCGACCTCCCAGGAGTCCTTTAAGAGAAAACTTGACTTATTCTTAAGGACTAAGGATAACATATTATTATGATTTACCAAATTCTTTTTTTTTCTCTATTATCGTTCATATACCTAGGTTCTTACCTGGAGGTATTGGTGATCCACTGCTACCAGACACGGAAGCCCGTTAAGCGAAAGCTTCTTCTATTCCGTCCTCAACCATTTGAACCATTTGAACCATTCTTCAATCAAAGGTGAGGCGCAATAGTTGGTTCGAAGGTCATTTTGTTACAGTAAGTATATCTTGTTAGACATGCAAGTAAACTTATGCCTTGTACACTCCACGGCTTATCTACTTTATGCAGGGCACAAATTTATAACAACTAATTCTTAAGTGCTTGAATCTAGATGCGAAATGTAATTCAAGAAAATGATATTTTATTGAAGCCGATTGCATGAGACTAATTAGTCTCACGCAATATATAATACATGGACGACTTGAAAAAGATAGTTAGCTGACCTCGGAGATGTCCACTTATTCATATGAGGGTTAAAATCAGGTGTAAGGAACTAAGATTACGATTTAAATTTGGATGTTAAAGTTAGACGCCAGGATTAAGATTTTCATTACAAATTGACATATGCTATAGAGCGAAAATGCTATTTAACCTTATAGACGAGTAAATTTTGCACCCAGATCCTCCACCTGCTCTCTTTAGTCTGATTAATTTTAGCTATAAACTATAGTCACCCAGAAACTAGTTGGAAATCTTAATATAAGACCAGATGCTTTGACTATGTTTCCTAATAGATTCCTAATTATGCTCAAAATTCTATCTCAACGTTTGACTCTCGTGTTCCGAATTTTACGTGTTGAAGATAAAAAACTGCTTAGCAGTATTTGCATAATAAGTAGTCTATTTTTTAGTAGCGTTTCTTCTCATTAATTGGTGGAAGTAATATAATTGGGGCACACTGCTGGGAAGTTACATATAATGTTAAGATAGCTATAAGCTGCTCTGCTTTCTAAGTGGTATCTTGGCTAAGAACAATCTATGGCGAGTATCCCTTGTACTTAAGGCTAGTTTCCATAAATCATTAATAAGTTTAAGAAGTTTGTCTTCAGTTTTACCTTGGAATTTACCTAAAATATTCGAAGTATGTTATAATGTTTGGGATCTTTTCATTAGAAATCAGTTTTTTTAGTCAGGTTTCTTTTACGGTTACGCTTATTGTGGTTTTTTATCGGGTCACTGGGAAGATCGCGTCCTCTACTTATTTGCTATTCATAGTCAGGTTATCAACAAATTTTTCGAATTTTGCAGTAAATAAAATCCCAGTTTGTTTTTGAAAATGAACTCTTTTGTATAATCATGTATTCTACTAGTCTGCAATACATTTAACTCTGAATTATCTTCTTACTGCACTTAGTATTTTCAGATGTAATATGTTTTAAAGCTCTCTCCAATCTGCAAATCACTAATTTGGGTGCGTCTGGCTCTCGGTTGCTGTTCTTTTAAATAGTTTTTTCTCAGTGATAATGAAGAACAATCGTTCTCCTGAATGCCTTGATTGTTCCGATGAGGTTTGGCAACCACGTAACCAAACTACCTCAGAATGTTCTGAACTTCCTGTAACTACTCGATATACAGAAGTCGTAAATAGGACTTCAAGTTTACCCCTTCCTTCAAATGGTTTGTTGATTGGTGAAGATTCTTCCCTGCCTGTTGTTGAAGATAATGTATCTATAAATCAAGATAGAACTACTGATAATTTACAGAGGGCCAAAAATGTACGACAGAGTTTACGATCATTCCTACTCAAAGCCACTAGTTTGAAAGATTCTCGTTCGAATCTAAACATTGAGTGTTCTGTTATAGGTCTTGATGGAAAATGTTTCAGGTTTAATTTGTGTGTAAGTTTAACTTTTCCTGTTGGTTTTTGATAAATAACCATTTAAAGTATTACAGGGCTTTTTGCTGACTAATGTATAATAATAAATAGCTGGTTTTCCAATTGTCTTTTTCTAGTACTAAGCTGAATTATAGAGGTGTTAGATTTCCAATTAAGGTATGTAACTCATTTGCCAATTACAGGTGTCCGATTTCTCGCTAGTGATATTATTCGGCTACCTAAAAGAGGGTCGCTGTTACGAGGTTTGAGAATGGGATTCAACAGTTTTATTTATTTACTTGTTTGAACACAAATATTGGTTCAAGGGGGCACCAGATATATATGCGCCACACAAAAAATTGTCATCTCATTTAATTGTGTGAGGGCTATGATACTACCCGGGTGCCTAGACCGAAGCAGGTGGTTTTCTTAGGGGGCCACACCCGGAGTCTTCGACCTAAAGGTCTGATCCACAAGGCAGTGGAGCATCGTAAGGAGATGCAGTCTCATGGTAGCCGGTGACCGACGATTGGTCCATACGCCATTTGTTCCGTCAGGATACTGGAGCCCATGTGCACCATTGGTTTTGAATCAGGGTTTTCCAACTCCCCTAGGTGGACTTTCCGTGTGCACCAACCCGGTTAAAGCGCCGGACATTCGCTTTTCGTCCTCTCGGCTTCGTAAACAACAGTAATGCCATGAGAAGGCAATGAGTAGGACTTTTCTGGCAGAGGCTGTATAGTTAAAAAAACGAGAACTTTTACCTCAATTTATGAATGTTTTTTGTAAGTGAATAGTAGTAGCAAGCTAATTTGAATCTCGTAGGGAATCGAAGATGGTGTTAGCAAAACCTACTTAGTGACCATTACCCAACTCCTAAATTTACATGACAAAGAATATATGTTCAAAGTAATTAGTGGATTTCGTGCTTAGTTCATAATTTAAAACTAATAGGTGGGAAGAGTAGGGAGGAATCATAGGACCTCATAGTTTTGAGTGTTTGTGTGAATGTGGAGTAGTGACATATTCTTTTTCTGTTATAAATTGTCTACAGCCCAATTACTTGTTGTGTACACATAATAAAACTATAGAACTATATCGCATATCCAATTGCCAGTTTTACTTGTAATGGATAGTGGTTCGTATGAGTGACTTCCATTGAATACGTTGGCAGTATATTTCCTAGTTTCATTCTGTTGTCTTGATCTACAAGTGATAAAGTTAGTCCATTGATTAACAAACAGAGTGATTACTCTAGTACACTTGTAATCCCTATGACTTTAGAATACAGTTTTATTTATAATCAAAAGTGTTTGTCCTCAAATTTACGTAGATCTCACTTACAGTGCATTTAGCTCATTAGAGAAGAATGCTCTGTCTAGGACTCTCAGATCGATATTCGGTTTTCAGCATTGTATTTAACTCCATAACTCTTAGCCGATAAGAATAGACAAGTGTGTATGGATATTCTATGTAGGGTGTAATTGCACATGGTTAAGGGGAATGTACTATTTTGTGATTTATCTCGGTGTTTTCTATCATTATCGTTGTTTGTTACAAACCTCTTCTATTTATCTCTGTAAACAGAAATTCGCTTTAGGGCGTGAGCTTTTCGATTTGGTTTGTCAGTGTCTAGAGTTAGAAGAGTCACAATACTTTGGTTTGGCGTACTATTTAAACCGTTCAGCTACAAGAAACTCTACGGTGGGGACGCATCGAGATGAAGAAGATAGTTCTGACGTATCGTTTCGTCCGTCTTCCTCTTCGATCGATAAATCTCACTTGACTAAATTTTGTGGTTTTCCCATGACCAACTCGTTCAATCCTTGTAAAATGTACTCGAATGATACAACATATCCTGGCTTTAATCCCTTTTTCATTGACGTTCCTGTAAGTCGATTTCCACTCATTTCTGAATTTTTGAGTTATCTACTACTAAATCTTTTAGATATATACCTTACATAGTGATGACATGACTGCTTGAACTTATTTTAATGTAAATGTCCTTATTTTGTAGTAACAGATTTTTGACTATTAACCAAAGAGGCTCTCAATTTTCATGACAATCTGTCTCGTGAAGTCTTCAAATAAAGTGATCAGGGACTTCTAATCGGATTATCCGGGGTATGGTCATAGGAATTATTGATAGTACACTGAGTTTGCTCATTTGTTTTTTCAAGGACTAGCTAAATTCTTCCTGTGTTAGTCAAAGAGAAGTTAGCCTAACTGACTTTATTTTTACAAAATGATATTGTCCGTAGTTATATAACATCAAACGTACATGTATATTTTCAACAACCGTAAGACCTTATTGATTCCGGCTGATTATTTTAAGGACAATATGCCCTCATGGTTTCACACTTGAGTTTATGGTTTTGTGTTTGAGAGTATTATCTCTCCGTTTATTGAATCACAACTAACCTTACGTTGACTGTATATTCTTATCACTTGTGAATATGTGTTTTGGCATACATTATGGTGCCATGGTTCAATGTTTTTGGCATATAATATGCACTCTCAACTCATCTTCTCAAGATCAATATTTCCATTACAGTTTACCTGAACATACGATGTTGTTGATCTTCACAGGATAAATAGTTTAGTTCACAGTTTTACTACATAAATCTATGTATGATTAATCTTTTGGATTGTCTCACACTTAAACATTGATTATATTTGTAAAATTGACCAAACTTTATTCGTCTATACTCACAAAAATTTTATGTTTCATTCAGTTTTGGTTAGATGTGGAAAAAAGAATAACGGATCAATGTCATGGTGAGTAAGTTTATCATTATTTGTTCTTTGACATTTAGTATCGTTTTGTAATCATTATTGTTCATTCCTTCATTCAGAGGAGCGGGCACTTTTCAGTACATCTCCTTTAAATGGTTATACTATAGTCTGTATCATAGAGAAGGGTTTCAGATTTTCGGTAGTTAAAGTGATGAATAAAATTGTGGTCGATCGTTGACACACAGTGGCTCATAGTTTGGTATACTGATGAAATCTCGAAATATCATGCTGTTGATTCAAGGATCTGAATGGATTGATATCAAAATACAAAACAGCTTACCATGTGTTATAAACAATAAAATGCTGATTATAACTTTAGGGGTTTCTGTTATAACAGTCCTTTCACTTTTCACACGTATGTGGGACGTTAATTTACCTTAGACGAATATCTACACTAGATTCCTACCCAGTGTCTATTTTACAGGACTTCAACAGAACTCAGATCAAGAACACGAGATTAGCCTGACTATAACGTCAATATATTTCCACACCAAAATCCGACACAAAGAACAGTCAATCAATAAGTGTCCATCAACAAAGAACAGTCCATACATAATAAGGATAGGGGAATATATATAACACACATAACACCTGTCATCCTATCTAATGTCTTACTCATCATGACAACCAATCATTGTCATTCTCGCCCACACATCACCTCCCTCGCGAAGTTTGATCGTATGATTTCACTTTGGGCTTTATTTGAAAAAACTTCGTTTGTTTCCGTTCCCTGAATGACCTTCGTCTAACTTCTGATTCTAGATCATTTTTTCTCATTTCAACTTGTAGTTGTGGTGGTGGAATATTAGACGTATCACACAGTACTTCCATTGGTAATGGTTTGAGTTTAGATGACTCATAAACATTTTTTCTGCCTCGCAGTTGATTTATATGTCTAATAATTAGTGTATTTTCGACCATCACTTCATACAATACTGTACCACGTTGTTTTTTTATACACCCAGATATCCATTTTGGCTTGCCAGGCCGGAAATCCCGTGCATACACTAAGTCACCTGCTTTGAATTCTCGAATTTTCGGGCAAATCCCTTTCTTATTTTTTTGTAGTCCACTCATTCTGTCTTTCGGGTTCAAAACATCAAAAAATGTTCTAATCGGTCGGCCAAACATTATTTCGGCTGGTGATTTCCCGTCTTGATAGTTTGGACTCGGTGTAACTCTATAAGAAATGAGAAATTGTTGCAGAGCCTCTTCTACGTTGCCTTCTCCTCCCATCTTTAAGAGAGCTCGTTTAAGAATATCAACAAATTTCTCTGCCTGCCCGTTCGACTTAGGGTGATACGGTGGAGTTCTAACGTGTTCGATTCCATTTTGTTTACAGAACTCCGCAATCTCTAACGACGTGAACTGCGTTCCGTTATCTGAAACCAAAAAATTAGGTGTACCAAACCTACCAAATAGTTGTCTCAGATGTTGCAGTGTTTCAGACGTAGATGGTCTTCGTACAGCGTAAATTTCAGGCCATTTTGAGTACGAATCAACCAACACCAAAAAATATTGTCCACTTATTGGTCCAGCATAATCAACGTGTAGTCTGACCCAAGGCTTTGTCGTTTCAGGCCATGGCTGGGATTCTACTTTCGGTAGATCTTTTGCAACTTCGGTACATCGCCGACATCTCAATACGTGTTCTTCCACAGCCTTATCCATGAATGGCCAATAGACATAACTACGCATAACTGCTTTCATTCTGTTCATTCCCGGATGACCAATGTGAAACTGTCTAAGCACAAGAAACTGAAGAGATTTAGGGATAACAACACAATCGCCATACATTAAACAATTATCAAAAATCGATATAGACTCACGTCTCAGGAAAAATTGGTGAAACTCTCGATCAGCTTTATCCTCTTTCCAACCCTTTAAAACATCTTTTATTCTTTTAAGTAGAGGGTCACTAGTCGTGGCTTCTTTAACTGCTTCCGCCGTTACTGGTAGGATACTGATAGCATCATAGAACACTTTTTATTTCCGGTTCAAGTGATACAGAAGCAACCACGCAATCTTCCTCTAACTTATGGTTATGTGGTATTTCTTTTGAAGCCTGCATCTTATTTCCTTTACGGAACTTATGCTCATAGTCAGCAACTTTCGGCCTACTTTTACAACATACTTGAGCGTGACCATATTTACCACATTGAAAGCATACTCGTTTTTTAAAGTAGCAAACATTTGCAGAATGACACTTACCACATCGCCAACATGACGTTTTGTGTTTCACTTGATTTGGGATTTTCTGGGAGTTCGAATCTTTATTTCTGTTAAAAGATTTACGTAAAGCTTTAACTCCAACGTGTTCACTGTTCCTTTCTACGAGATTCGTGTCATGCTTCAGATTAACCATTCTTTGACACTCTTCGGATACTGATTGTAGACTGATATTAGGATCATGTTCGATTCTCGCTAGAATTCGTGTTCTAATATCTGCATCTACTGGAGATTGTAATCCACATACAAAAATAAGGCATTTAAATTGATCTGAGGACATTTCTTGTAAACGGAACCGCTCACATTCCCGGTTCACGATGCTTGCATACGTTACGTAATCGTCCTGTACTTTCTTTACAAGTTGAAGACACTGGTATCTAGTGTGAAAAATTGATGACCGTTGTCCAAATAAACGAGTCAGGCATTCAACTGTTTCTTTGAACGTTATGTCGGTTGGCTTTTTTGGGAGGATAAAATTACAGAATTTTTCATGTTCGGACACTCCGAGCTTTCTTAATAATAATCTCAATTTTGAACTTTCGTCCCACTCTTTACATTCATTATTAAACAAATCCTCATGGCGTCTAAACCACGCCTCAAAAGTAATTCCATTTTCTGGATCAAATCTAAATTCAGTTATTGAATTTGCGATAGAATCCGGAGTCATAGTGGAATTAGACACATTCGTTCTTGAGGATATTGACATATTCTTGACTAATAATTCGATAAGAGTATTTTGCTGCTGCAATAAGTCAGTCAGTCAGCTACAACGTAGGACCAGGCACATATATGCATCGGTCCAAGTTGCCATACCTCGTTAGCACAACAAGATGAACACCGGATTCATAGAAGTAATTAATTTAGTGGTGGTAGTATATAAAGAAAGGTTGTATATAAGGATATAGTACAGGAAGGAAGAGAGATATGAAGCAATTTTAATCTCATAGTTTAAGGGAAGATAAAGAGTGTATACACCTACGCCATTGTGATCGGTTATGAGCCATGTCACCTAGAGTCTCCAACCATTGGTTACGATAGTCACGCGGACCCCAACCAGGTAGTCTGCATCTGCCAACATGGCTCAGGCTAGAAGTTAGTGACTTCAAACACTGATGCCATGTTTTGGTTTGGCCGCCCCTAACTCTCTTCCAACCGTCCCCAATACTAGTCATCATAGCGCGTCGTGGTAATCGGTGTTCAGGCATACGTAACACATGGCCCAACCATCTCAGTCGATGAAGATTCATCACCTCATCAACTGATTTACCATCGTTCCTTAATACCCTGCGTCTAACCTCACTATTACTTACCCGGTGATCCCAGCAGATGCGAGCAATATTTCTAAGACATCTGTGGTCAAATACTAGTAACCTACGAGTATCTTCTACTCTTAATGGCCATGTTCCACAGCCGTAAAGTAGAACAGAGCGAACTGCTGCGCAGTATACTCGTCCCTTAATTGATAGACGGATATCTCGTCTTCGCCATAGGTGACGTAAGTTGGCAAAAGCCAAACGAGCTTTTTGAATCCGTGCTGAGATTTCGTCAGACACCAACCCATTAGGGCTGATCAGACTTCCAAGATAAGTGAAGTTGTCCACGCGTTCAACTACTTCACTCCTATCCTTAGTTCAGGTGTTGACGCAGGCCAGTCCTGGAGTAACAATTTACATTTGGATGGGGAGAAACGCATCCCAAACATCCTGGCATTATTGCTCAGTTCCAACAGAAGACTCTGCATTTTGCCAGCGTCTTCACCAAACAGGACTATGTCATCTGCGTATTCTAAGTCGCTTAGTGGTCCCCCTGGTAGATCAATTCCTGTAAATTCAGTCGAAGAGAGTGTTATTTCCAGCAACAGGTCTATAATGAAGTTAAATAAAAAAGGGGATAGTGGACAGCCTTGACGTACACCACTTGAGGTTGTAAAATCATATGACAGTTCGCCATAAGCTCTCACTCGACTGATAGTGTTCGAGTAAAGAGCCTTCACAAGGTTTATGTACTTCTGAGGTACACCTTTCAATGACAGACACTGCCACAGAACCTCTCGGTCTACAGAGTCAAATGCTGCTTTCAAGTCAAGAAAAACTATCATTGTCGGACGCCGATAAACGTGTCTGTGCTCTAAAACTTGACGAATGGTGAATATGTGGTCGATACAGCCACGACCAGGTCTGAAGCCAGCCTGATTTTCTCGTGTTTGCAGTTCACGAGTCTTAGTTAGGCGCCCGATAATTATTGAGGCTAGTATTTTAGATACTATGTTAGTCAGACTAATCCCTGTATGGTTATCACAGGATGATTTTGGCCCCTTCTTATATATTGGGACAATCAGAGATTGTGACCAGTCAGATGGGATTACGTCCGTCTCCCAGATTTTAGCCAGAATATTAGTCAACCTAATCGCTAAAATTGGACCACCATATTTAAAGACCTCTGGAGCCAATCCATCTGGACCAGCTGCTCTTCCTCGTTTCAGATTACCTATAGCCTTTTGAACTTCAAGTAGGGTCGGGGGGCCTACTTCAATGTTCCATTCAGGTTTTCTAGGAATAGTGGGTAGTTGTGCAGTAGCTGAAGGCCAGCTAAACTGTTCCTTAAAGTGTTCCGCCCATCGTTCTAAACGTTTGGGTTGAGAGCAGATAAGGGTTCCGTCTTTTTCGGAGATTGTCTCACTTACACTTGACTTCTTAATTCCAGTTTCTTTTATTAGTCTGAATAGTTGCCTGGTGTTGCCTACAGCCGCTGCCTTTTCCATCTCTTTTGCTTTCGTTGCCCACCACTGCTCACGATCGTTCCTTAGACTTTTAGTTAACCTAGATCTAATTTGTTTACGCTCTTCGTCATGTTCAGAGCCTGATGGGATGAGTTTACGCGAATCCATCAGTGAAATAGATTTAAAAGAAATCCATTGGTTTTTTGGAGCCCTATGGTTTAAATGACTAATAGATGTTATTGCTGTTTCCACAGCTGTTCGTATGTCTTTCCAAGCAGTATCTGGGTCAGTCTTGTTTACAGAACTGCCTAGATGTGAACTCAGTTGTTTCTGGAATTCGCATTTGGCTTTTTCGTCCTCCAGTTCAATCCTAATGGGTCTTCTTAGTGTACTTTTCCTGCGTCCATTGAGGCGCAGACAAATGCGCGCTCGTATTAAAGCGTGATCAGAGTCTAAACAAGTATTCCAATACGAGCGACAATCTTCTATTGAGCCTCTCCAACGATGACTGATGACAATATGGTCTATTTGAGTCCATCGTTGGTTTGGTGCAGGTGGTCGCCATGTTAGACGATGTCTCTCCTTATGTTTAAAATTAGTGCTTGCCAAAAATAAACGATTGTCTGAGCATAGTTGCAACAGACGATCACCATTATCGGTTCGTTGAGCCGGAATACTAAAACACCCACCTAAATGTCTTTCTGTTTGATTTAAGCTGCCTACCTGGGCATTAAAGTCACCCGCTACGACTACTATGTCTGAGCGCTTAGCTTTCTGAAGAAGCTCAGAGAGCTTTCTGTAAAAGTCATCTTTCACCTCATCATGGCTGCAGTCAGTGGGAGCGTAGGCAGAAACGACGAAAAGGCAACGACGTGTGTCCCTATCCTTCCGAGTTCTTACGGAGCCATTTAGCCGGACAGCACACAGGCGACTGTTAACGGGGATCCATTCTAGTAGTGCCTGTTCTGCCCTTGTACTTAGTGCTATGCCTACACCTGCAAGTCCGCGAGAACTAGCCAACGGGTCGCCAGATACACGGAGGGTGTATTTCGTTGGCTATCCATTTCGGCGAGGTGAGGTCAAGTGAATGACCACACTGGGATCCTGTATGCGTGTTTCGGAGACACAGCATACATCAATGGTACGAGATTCTAGGGTTTTAGCTAAGGAGGCCTGTTGATCGATTTGGCATAGGGTACGTACGTTGAAGGCTCCAATGTGTAGTTTGGAGCGAGGTTTTAGTAGACCTGGGACAGCTTTTCGCGCACTAGAATCGTTGGCCATGGTGACACTTGAGGAGGAAACCGAGAGAGGAAGTTTAGTGTTAAAAGTCAAGGTAGAAGGAATAGTAGGAATTGAAGGAGATTGATTATGAATACAGTGGTCTTGAGTGTTGTTAGAGGTATGAGGGCAGTTATCACTTCCCGGTTGCCCACACCGTGGAAGGATTCTCCTAGAGGTACCTGAAAAGGAAATTGGGTTAGAAGTGGTCTTAATGACCTGAGAGCGTGACCGCAGTGCCCAAGGGACAACTGCTTGAGGTCGGTCACACACGACCTTTTTGTGGGTAGTTTTTGTGTTAGCTCCGTTCTTCAAAAAAAAACCTTACCGCCGGAGACGGATATCCGTGGGATAAGGCGAGGTGTGCATTTTTAGGGTCGACCTTTTCTAACCCCACCCCTCCTTGTGGGAAGGCAGCATCGCTGTCATGCTGGTTGTCTGAAGGAAACACCTTACTGCTGTCACACCTCTGTACAGTCAGCAGTTCGACTTCGCCTTCGGACCTTGGGTTTGCTGCTTTTAGTCTCACCGCTCTTCAACCGACCTGTCTGGCATGGTAGGACCTCGAAGAACGATTGTTCCAGCCAGCATAGCTCGATTGCTTCATCACGATAGGCAAGCCCGACCACCACGTCAAGGTAGCAGCAACGGTCGGGTGCTGCAATAAGGTTTTCAGATCATCCATTTTGTTGTTACAAAATCCACTTTAATTGAATATGTAAGCGTAGATCCGTCTTAATCACCGTCGCCAATTGTTATAAACAATAAAGGATGCTCGTTATAACGCTTGGGGGTTTCTAGTTATAACAGTCCTTTCACTTTTCACACGTATGTGGGACGTTAATTTACCTTAGACGAATATCTACACTAGATTCCTACCCAGTGTCTATTTTACAGGACTTCAACAGAACTCAGATCAAGAACACGAGATTAGCCTGACTATAACGTCAATATATTTCCACACCAAAATCCGACACAAAGAACAGTCAATCAATAAGTGTCCATCAACAAAGAACAGTCCATACATAATAAGGATAGGGGAATATATATAACACACATAACACTTGTCATCCTATCTAATGTCTTACTCATCATGACAACCAATCATTGTCATTCTCGCCCACACATCACATGAAATAAGTTTTTTTGTAGTTAAATGATGCACACGCAGAATATAGTCATATAGACAAACATGATAATATATGAGGGGGCTTTTATGTGGGTTTTCCCGCCGATGTGATCAACACTTGATCATAATTATATTTGTTGATCTTTGGTTGGCACTTGACGTCCTTGATCTAGGGATCTTATGGCAGTGCTTGTCATTTGAAGTCCATTTATCCCCTTAACGGAAAATTTCGCTTCACGACTGGAGTATATAATCACCTAGATTGGACATAAGAAGTGAAGTGATTGAGTAAATCGCCTACTTTACTTATCCTTGGAGTCTCATCAACTCTGATAAGTTGGTATCGTACTAAATTACAGTGTAGTGTGGGAGAACAAAAGTGTGGACAATCGAATGTATTTGAACACAAAATTACAGAACATCTTAGTAAAATCTGAGAACCGTGTTGTAAATACTTAATTTGCAAAATGTCAATCGATTGTCTCAAACTTCACTGTTCTTTTTGCAAATATCAGTCAATCGTCTCAGACTTCAATGTCCTTTTGTTTCCACACCAATCATTCTTTATTCTCGTTCTCTTTTTTTTTCGATCTTCTTAACCTTCTGCCTCCAGGCATTTCACTTTCGATTGATGATACATACTACTTATATCTGTCAACATCAGTTGCACACACCACAACGGCACGGGTTCTAAAAGCTTTGTATGCCTGTTTCATTTGATTAGTTGGTGCATTACTGTCTTTCTGTCTTTAAACATATCACCTGTACTTGTTTTTAACGAGTGACCTTAGTATTTACAGAGTCGAACTTTCTTATTTCAGGAGAATAGGACAAAAGGATATGACAAGTGCAAACTAAAACTTTTAAAAAAGGCAAAGTAATGAGAAGAGAATGTAAGGAAAGGACTTGGGTGATAATTTTAACCAACACCCTTTGGTAGCAAGATAATGAATGAAATTAAACTACCAGTTTTATTAGTGAGAGAAGCCACGCAGTCTTCTGTTATCGGGTTTTGTTATTTTATAGACCAAAACTAGCATGGTACCATCTACCTTTTCAACTCTAATAAACAATTATTGTCGTTACGAACTATGTCAATCTAGTTATTTGGTGGTTAAATGTGCTTCGGTTCGCATTTCTCTGGTGAAATTAACCGATCTTACTTAAGTCAATTTATACATGGTTATCTAGTTGTATTAGTGTTTACGCCTATTGGATTGGGTTTATTCACTACTAGGGATTTGTCATATTTCTCTCCCTTCACTTTTATAATTTACTTCACCTTACAGTAGGAAAAAGAAGCACAACAAATGAATTGAAAGTGAACATTTATCTTGATCTTTGTTCACGTTTTATTTGTTATAGTCCCGGTGTTTTACTTTAATAATACTTATCTATATTGAATTGATAGCTGACCTTTCCCTTTTTTAACGTTATATACTTTTACCGTGTGAATCCAAATTGACCTAACTTTGTTTGCTTACGGTTCTAAATTGCTTTCATGCTCTAATTATTTCACTGTTTATATATATATATATATATATATAAAGTTAGATGTATTAATAGTTTTAGTGGAACTTTCCTCTTAGTTGAACTATTTCTTTGAAGTCTGTGTTACCAATGGCATACTAATCTTATTATCTACTGTAAATTCACAATGAGTAGAGGTGTGCGTTTTTAAATAAACGTGTTTATCATTTTTATTTTTTATTAGTTGAGTATTTTACTAGTTGAATTCATGAGTCGATTTAAGCTACACCACCACTGAGGACCTGGAAGCACTGAACGGCTGTTTTGTCCTGGTATAGGACTCCTCAGCAGTGCTCATCCACGAGCTACCTCATGTGGGACTCGAACTCAGAACTTTAGGTCTCTCATGTGAACGCTTACCCTCTAGAACATTGAGCCGGCATCCAACGGTGTTAATGTCCAACTTCAACCAATCCATGGTCTTGAACAACCATTCATCCATTGTCTGAGGTATATACCTGTCTCTACCCTACACGGATTGGACTCCACTAGTCACGGCTTCTCACAGGTACTCCAGGACTGATTAAAACGATCGTCTGATTGATTGGTTTTCCCATTTTTATTAGACTGAAAAATTTGTCAAGAGCTTCTAGTTCAGTTTATTTTATCAATATGAAATGTTAATTTTTGATATTATCCGTCCTGATTGATTAGCTACATTTTTTGGAGTTTAGTTCATCTGGTGGATGTCTTGTGACTAGATGTTTTCTAGTCGTTTGATAGATAACTGGTTGATTGTTTATATCTGTTTGCCTTTGATACCTCACGGGTTTCACCAGCTCATGGTTTAATCGTAGTTTTTGGGTTTAAGTTATTTTCCTAGTATTTATTTCTATACAAGTATACATATTAAGGCAAACAGCGCATAATTGAATTCATTCTATACTGTTTCATTTGTAACTCGAGTTCAGTACTTATTGCATCACTTAATGTAAATTTTAAAACGGTTACTCGATGGAAATTTTCTATGCAATATCATGCTTCACAGTTATGACATACTTTTAAATGTTTGGAGATATCGATTGGTAATACGTCCCTAGTAGTGTCCCGAACTTTTAGAGTATCAGAAAAACACTGAGCAGTAATCCATGTAGCCATTAAAGTGGTAAGAATATTATGTAACCATATGAAATAAAAATTGTCTATAGATAAAAAATTTTTGAGTTTAATAATCACTAGGCAAATTTGTGCGTGAAAAGAGAAACAAGTAGGTAATAAAAAAAACCAACAACCAGAGAAGCAAGTTAAAAGAATGAACGTAAAATTCACGGTAAAGTAGAAGATTAGACATCTCACCCTTAACCACATAGTTCTGATGTGAATTAATGAAACGCTAAAGTTTCTGTTGTACACAGGTGTATAATCCATACTTTTTTAAGTCGTTTTGTTTGCTCTTCTGTATAGTGGAATTATGTAGCTGAAATTGTTGAGAATTTTAAGAATTGAAATGGTAATTTAGTTAAATTCTCTTTCTGATAATGAAGTAGAACAATACATCTAAAAAAAGATACTTCAGGCTGCCAATATAAAGGACTTCATAAAATCTATCAAACTGGTAAGCACGTGTTGATGTGTTCAAAGGTGGGAGCTTTTCCCTAGCGTATTCGTGTATTTAATGCTTAGCTTACAACGAATTTTTGCATACTAAACTTTTACATGTATAACTTATTGTATTGAACATTGTGCTTTACTTCAGGTTCTAAAATGATATTTTACTTTCAAGTAAAATTTTATCCACAACACCCTGATCTTGTTTTTGACTGTCCAAAGTCCAGATATCAATTTTGCCTTCAGTTAAGGCATCATTTAAGTATTGGACGGTGAGTTCTGTTTTTTATACGTATATTATGGTGAATTTCAGCGTTTCTATCATGACTTTTTTAAATTCTGGCCAGTTTTGTTCGTAGTTTATATCAAAAACAGAGTTGTATTAAAAATACTAGACGATTTAATTATTCATCCATTAACACATATGCATCAGCCCAACCTATTACATTTCATATGAGAACAGTTAGAGGAAACTTCTTAGAAGAGAAGCTGAAATAATGATATATGTAGTCTTAACAACTTTACATAAATATTATAGTTTACAGATAATGTATTACATCGAACTTTCTTTCTTCGAACTTGTATGTCATTCAAAAACAAACAGTTACCAATCATGATCAAGGCCAACAGGACATCCTGCCCGCTCTACAGGTGGGTCAAAATAGTAAAAAGTCTATGTGGGCGGTGCCCATACCGAGATCGCATCATATTTTAACACGTAAAGCTTTAGGTGATTGTTTGATTGTCTTATTCTTTTATTTATGACCTTTTACAATTTTCTAGATTCGATAATTGTGAGTGTTAATGAGCAATTGTAGTTTTAGATTGGAATATACAACAGGAACGATAGTCATTCAAAGTCTCTTACTTACTGACACCTGTCACTCCTCATAGAGCATAGGCCGCCAACCAGGATTCTTCGTCGAACTCTCTCCTGGACAATTCTTTCTAGTTGTTTTCATGTGCTATTCATTCTTTTGTTGTCTGCTTTCGATTCCCGACGCAATGTCTTCCTTGGTCTTTCTTTTTTTGTTTTGCCTTGGGAACTCCGGGTTAGGGCTTGCCTCATGATGCAGTTTGACGACTTTCGCAATATATGTCCTATCCACTTCCAACGTCTTTTCCTAATTTCCTGTTTATCTGGAAGTTGGTTTGTTTTCTGTAAGGGTAGGTTGTTGCTGATGGTGTCTGTTCGACGGATTTAGAGTATCTTGCGTAGACAGGTAATTATATGGATACCTGTATATTTTGATGATTGTTGTAGTAGTTCTTCGATTTTCAGCTCTGTGCAATAGAACTATCTTGATGTTGGTATTGAAAATTGAGACCTACGTGTTGGATTACAGACAGTTGTTTTAAGCTGGAAATGTTGTTGACTAGTAGGAATGCTGCCCTTGTTCTGCCAATCCGTGCCTTCATATGTGCATCAGATCTCACTTGTTTATCGATCATACTGATGTCCAGGTCCGTAAACGTTTGCACCTCTTCCAGAGCTTCTCCATCAAGTATGATTATTCCTTATCCCACCCGGAACATAGTGAAACGGTTATTTAGTGTTAGTTCTATTATGTTTGGCACAAACTTAAAGTCAATGGTCTAGTTTTATTTTCAGTGATAAATTTTTACTTTGTGAATTTTATAGTGATTCATTACTTAGCAATTATCATGTCATGTTCGCTTCTGTTTATTTACAGACTCTTATGCTCATTCGAAACTCATGTAATATTGGGAGCATTAATAGCTCAAATGGATCTAGGAAATGCTGTGAAACACCGACGATCTCGTAGTGGTCATTCAAGTTGTCGATCTAATCCATATGTTGAATCAACATCACATGATTTTTCACGTCGACAGTCAACTTCTCCAGCTCGAAGTTTTTCTTCCGAACGTAGATGTAGTTTAGCTCAACCTGAACATAGTGATGATAGTATTATATGGGATGCACGTGTTGATAATAAGTCCAAAATAGATAAACCTTGTTCATCTTCTGTTGGGAATAAAACCAGCACATGCAATCATATTGGTTGTAGTTGTTCTACACAACAAATAGATAATATCAGTATAATGTATTTACAATGTTTGCCACACTTAGCTAGAGGATCCGTTACTTCATCATCTATTCAACACAGTACAAACGATATATCGAACGGTAGTAGACCAAGTCTATTGTCATCTACGTTAAACAATATTGAAGATGTACTGTTATCACCAGTAAAACAAACTTTTAGCCCTGGATGGCCTTATCCAAAGTCTGATTGTCGTTATTGTCCTGTGCTCCTATCACGCATTGCTCGATTACATCGAAATCTTAGGTAAGTGAACTTTACTTACATATATGTAGTTGTGTTTCATTTTATTAATACTATTTTAATTAAGACCGGGGTGATTTGTTGACAGAGTTGTGTTCTTATCACATAGAAGCTTTATCACTAAGAGTATTGTTAACCGGGAAAGTGAATGAACAGTTGTACTAATAGTCTTTTCTAGCTTTTTTTTACATTGATCAGTTTTTACAGTGTTTTATCATTTTTGACCTAACTAGATAAAGATGAACATTGTGACACTTCTTAACCTTAGTTCCTTGGCATTATGGCATATCCTAATCTGTCGTACTTCAGCACTGTTTATATAAAGTCACTTCACAGTCTTTTCAGTATTATAAAGTGTAATATAATAAAAAAAATCAGGTAAATGCATTTGGAAATATTGTAGTAATCAGATCTCGAGGTCATTGATGTTTAGGACTGTAGTTGATCAGTCTCTTATTGGCATATGTGCATACTGTGCGTATTGCCTCGATATAGCCTTAATTCACAAGCATGGTAAGCAAAGATGGATAGTGGCTAGCAGTCGACGAAACGCGCGTCCTGGATTCCACTGCTAGACACTATCCATCTTTACTTATTATTTTGCATAGTTTATCGAATAGTATTTTTTCTTTTTAAAATGTGATCTTACTTTAAAACATATATGTTTCCATAGTATTTTACTGTTTCAACCATGACATAAGATTCACTTTGAAAAAATGCAGCTTATCATAGTATTTTATTTGTCATTCATGTTGAATTTCTAATTTCATTGTTTTACCACTGATTAAATCTGTATTCTAGCTTTTGTGGTCTAGTCAGTAAGATAATTTATTTTATCATTAAATGATTTATACTTTCTATTCTGACTTGAATTACATTGTTTTCTCCTATTAAATAATGCTTGATTCAGTTTCATAGCCTGAAAAGTCTTTAATAGATATAATTTTTATTCTTTTTATGTAATGTCAATCTCAGTCTACACAAATGAAGAGTTCAACAAGTTTTCAGTTATTTCACATTGAGCCACTGTTCAACAAAAGCTTGATTGGTGAATTCTTGTCTAGGTTTTCACACTTATCGATGTTAAGAATTATATATAAGTAACTTGTTGGTTAAACAGAAGTATGCAGGAAAAGTTGTATGGTTAACTGTATCGACTTCTAATGATCATAGTTCGGGGTTATTTATTAAAATGACTGAAATATAAGCCGGAAATCGAGAGTAGAACTTTATTCTGTTCAAGTCCTCTTTTTCTAGTAAGAGAGGCATCATTTAAGTGTCTTAATGGAGTTCAGAAACAATAAACCCAGAGAAGACCAAGAAGGTTCCACACTTGGCCTTAGATGTAAATTCTTCACACTTCTATTAGTTTCAAAACATAACCATACTTATCAATGCCTTTCCGTAGATTTATTATATGACCAGAAGGCGTTATTCACTCACATAGATTGAAAGGTCTTATGGTGTTGTTTATTATTGGTAAGTTTTTGGAAAAAAACATTGACCAGCTGAAGGCTTCTTACTCGAATGTACTCCATTTGGTTTGACTTCACTGCCATCACCAAAATCAGTTCTGTTAAATAGTCCCGTTTTCCTAAATTAGTTGTATGGGCAGATTTTGCTCAGAATGGAAATCAGTAGTGATCTCATTCTAGTTTTCCATTCCATTCTTCATAAGAATGAAATGGACTAACAGAAGGCTTTCTTGACTATATTTATACCTAGATTGTATCTCATACTAAATAATTTTCTGGTTTATTTAATTTTTCATTGTACTACTGCTCCTCCTCGGTTTTTTCACTATATTAAAACTCCTTTTAAGTTGAACATTTTTCGGTACCTTATTGTATCATAATTCACGTATTCAAGACAATAAGTAAAACAACCCATATATTATTATATCCTGCTGTACTTCTACCATTTTCTCACTTACTTGTTTCGTTTTTGTTATCCAAATTACCATCATACGGGGTCTGATTAAAGAGTTAGACTATCAACCACTAAGTTACAGGTTTAAATCCCTTCCTACTTCATTTTTAGCGACCGGGTAGTATCATAAGCTCTTACGCTCAAAGTGTGACTTTAAGCCAGGTGTATGAATTTTTACTTGATAAATAAGTTAATAATAATGATAAATCACCTTCCTATGTTGATATTTTCATCCCGTAATTTATCTGATGGTTCCTCGTTATCATTGTCCGTCAGTTGAAAAATAATCCTTAACATTTAGTTCACGCATTAATTAGATTATTGCTCGTTTTTCCGAAATAAATCTTTGACTTTTGTCCCAGTCTTCATGCCACATATACTAGTGATAGTTAGAGATAGGAAAATGCGTCGTTTCTACATCTTACTTTCGCGAAAATAAAGTTAGAAATCTGAAAGAATTAAACAGTGCATGAGTAAGGACAACAGTAAGTCATTCTTATTCCCTGATCTTTATAATAGTACAGGGAAAAGGCAGTCTACTTGAGGGATGGTTATGCAAAAGGTAGAATAAGGGAAAAATAGAACTTGAGGCCAACATGGTTTTAGTAGCAAGTGTTTTGGAATTTCATGGGAAAACAGCATGAATGACACTAGGGTACATTTCTATTAATCTTTAACTACAGTCCTTAATTATGAATTTTCGCTAATCCTGCTTACGAGGCCATATTGTGGACTTACATTGTGTTATTGAATTCAGATTTACAGTTAACTTAGCGGCAAACAATGTTTGGGCTCACAACAGGTGAGATATAATATAATTAAGGCGTTTGTGCTTACGTGTTGGTTTGTGATTTACATAAAGTTATTGGAAATAAAATGGTTGTCATTCAGATAAGTTTCAGACCATACCGGTTGTTATGTTTATGTTCGGTAGTGGGTGGAAACGGTGGAATTAGATTTCATGCTAGCTGGCACTAGTCAACAAGGAGTACCTGCAATCGTGAGGGGTTTCATACCCCCTCTAAGTTTCAAAACCCGGTCACTCAGTTTAGAGATTTGATACGTTATCACTGAGCTATTGAGGCTGTTACTGACATTGAACTCTATCAATTAAGTCACAATGTGGTCATTAGTTTAAGTGATTCGATTAGCTCTGAGGTCTAGGCAAGTATCATGTCAACGCACTAATCACTGATCACTCACTGCGAGTTATTTTTTATGAAAAACAGTTTATCATATTTAGTATTCCGATGCGATCAAGATTTTCTTTGGTGCGTATTTCTATGATGTCAATTGGATTCAGTGGGTTTTTCTTTTCATTTCCTCGATGCTAATAGTTTCATCATTGAGATCCTTCTATGAGTTTTCTGTTACAATCATTAATAACATTTTCATAATGTTTTCAGGGGTATGCCTCAAAAAGATGCAGAAATATCATTTTTAAAGAATGTGAAGAAATTATCATTTTATGGTGTTGAATTACATCCAATAAAGGTAATCCTTTTTTATTTCATTTTACTTCTGTGTGACAATCATGTAGAGGAAGTCTATCATGTTGGATTTTTTTTTTTGATTCATGAGTCATATTTTAATTTGGAATATCTAGAAGCATCAGATATTTAGTCCACTTTAAATTCTGTCTACTAATAATTTATTGAGTAGTAACGTCACTATCGATTATCACTTAATGGACCATTTGAACGCTTGGATTAGTACTGCTGTTATGATCGAAGTATGTAAAATTAAGTTAAACTGATTAGGTAATGGTTAGAAAATTATTCTTTTTAGCAGGAAAAGCAGTGTTCGTTACAGTTTTCTAGTAGATATGTGTAGACACATGTTCATTAAATCATAATATATTGACTAGTTATCTTAACTGGAATGATAGTTTAATAATATAAAGTATATTTTTAAAAACAGTCAATGTTTTTCATGTGAATGTTTGTTCATTTTACCTATATGGTGTCTTATAGCCAAATTCCCAAGGTTTTTTGAAGATACATATAATCTTACGTGATTAAGTTGATTGACCTTGAGTCTGGATATCCATTTTTGGTTGATATATTGATGGACAATAAGGATTTGAAATATGTACCACTTCTTCATCTAATTTATTTATTCCCACAACAATTGTTAATGTAAGAGTTTATACTCGCTTCTTTGTTGGCATTTTGATTTCGAGTCCCATTCAAGACGTCAGTACTGAAAGTTTAGAACATATAGCCGATTGGATCAAACACGCATTCTGGAGTCCATTGTTAACCATTGTTCAGAATGTAGCAGACTTCTGAAGAACTCAAACAATATAAAGGTATTCATTCAAGATGTCTATTTACCGACAGAGACTGATCGAATTCAATCTTATTCATCCACAATAGGAAAATATGAATCCTTACAAATACTATCTCGATTGTGAATATTTATCTGGAAATTGTTAGAAAAGAAGAATGATAACAGTATTGCCATGTATAAACGGTACATCAGATAATATACGTAGGGTTTTTAAGGAACAAGATAAATACTAAATATAAGCCAGCAAAATTACTCTTAGTAATATTTTGTTGATTATGTAAACTCATGTGCACAAAGCAGCTCACTTAGCACTTAGCCTATTTGCACTGAACTATATGGGTAAGCGTTTTACTTTCTTATAAGTTATCGAGTCCTGTAGATAAGACCAAACAGTAAATCAACAATAGCTACTTTTAGTCACAAAGATCGTAAGTAGTATTATAAACTGTGACTGTGATCTGAGTATTACTATACCTTCATCCACCTGGTTCTGAGTTCGAATCTGTTCGTCACCTTGGTTTGTCTCATTTAGCTAGTTGGTACGTTGTCTTAATTATAGATTTTATTTTTGTCATTACTTGTAAGTATAATACATAGTAAAACTTTAGAAAACTTGTACTCTGGCTAGAGTCTATAAGTCATTTTGTAGACGTTAAGGAATATGTTTTTCTAACTTTTAGGTTAATTGAATATATATATATATATATATATACTTGCTTTATTATGTTCATTTTGATTGTAGAAGTTTCACGCTAGTTATATTTCATCTGGTTCTTTTAAAAATGTAACAAAAAAATTGGCCAATTCGTTTTCTACTCGTTCTCGAACTAGTTCCGTTGAATCTTATCATAATTTTATTGATACTTCAAGTATTGGTTCTAATCAATTACTTAACTCGAACAGGACACACAATTCATTATCTATATCTGGCTTGAAATCATCCCTACGACGAATGTTTAGTGTTAAATCTCAAGGTTAGTTGATACTTTGATATTTTGAATACGTTTCCTTTCATTTACATATGGTCTTGGTATCTGATTATTCTCGAACCTTTCAGTCGAGTTAGCAATTCTGAGGTTAGATGTAAAGTACTAAGTAAGAATGACAAATCGATTGACTAGGTAGTGAATATTTATGGTCTGAGATGGTTAGGTTATACATTATGTATACTCGACGCGCGGTGATGGACAGTGTAAGAGTAGGTTGAAAGAGAGCTTGGGAAAACCAAGCCAAGATTTGTGATCAGTCTATACAGATATTGACTATTATTAGGTACATAATAACTGGTTGGGGTTCGCGTGCTTATCATAACCAATTGTTAGAGACTTTTAATGACATGACTCAAAATGTCACAAATGCATTCACTGGTTATTTTTCCTTAGATCCGAATTTTCTAAATTCCTTACAATTTTTATCTATTTTTGTTTCAATAACTTATATTTTCTTCTCGAATCTCATATTGAATCTTTTCTATTACCACTAATACTGTTACTACTCTTAATACTCTGGGATTTATCTTGACAGTTTCATCTTTTTGTCCTAATCGGATATGACAATCTGAATCGATGTTAGGGAAGTCCTATTCCCTGTCTTCTAGCGGCGGGAGTGTTGTTTACGAAATCGAGAGGACGAAAAGCGAATGTCCGGCGCTTTAACCGGGTTGGTGGACACGGAAAGTCCACCTAAGGGAGTTGGAAAACCTCGATTCCAAACCAATGATGCTCATAGGGTCCGGTATCCTGAGGGGACAAATGGCGTATGAACCAATCGTCGGTCACCGGCTACCATGGGACTGCATCTCCTCACGATGCTCCACTGCTTTGTGGATCAGACCTTTAGGTCAAAGACTCCGGTTGTGGCCCCCTAATGAAACCACCTGCTTCAGTTTGGGCCCCCGGGTAGTATCATAGCCTTCACACAAATTGAATTTGTGTGGCGCATATATATCTGGTGCCCCTTTGTATCAGTATTTATGTGCTTAAATAAATTAATAAACCGATGTACATATGTGCCAGGTTCTACGTTGGATTTGACTGACTGACTAGCTGGATTATTCCCATATTAATACTTTTTTTCTGCTCTTATATTCTAAGAATTCTTTTTCCAGCGCTGTTCTTGTCCATAATAAATGAGTTTTGTTCATTAATAAACTTAGATATTTAATTATTTAAACAAATTACTTTTAACTTGTTCGTTTAAAAAAAGTTCTCATTTGTGTTTTGTATTTTCTTATTTGGACCAATTTTTAGATCAACCATTATTTCCTTTTGCATTTAATGATTATCCGAATTTCGATTTTTCTTTGGGAGTATATTTTGCTGGTTTATTTCTACAATGGGGTCATATACGTTTATCACATTATAAATGGTCTCGGATTGTGAAAATCTGCTTCTATTTAGATGAATTTTGTTTAGTTGTCAAAAGTAATGTAAGTCTGTTTTACGGTTTTTACTTTGTTATAAATCAATGGGCTTTCAATTAATTATTAAGATTTAAGACAACTTCCTTTTTGTACGGTTTCTTAGGGGTAAAATTTATTTGTAAGGTATTTACAAGTCATTGTACTCAAAGTTTTGAATTATTATTGAATTCTGACTGAGCTTGATTAGTGATGTTAATACAGAACGAATTCTACCTATTGGCAATGTTGTTCGATTAACGGTATTGTGAGATCATCAATCCAACTACATCGTTCATACTAATATTCTGTCTAGTTGATTAGAGGCTATAAATATATACACATATATAAATATACATCCTTTAGTATTTATTGTATTCACAGCTGAAAGTGGTTCTATCTACCTGTGTTTTTTATTTCAGCATATTAAATCTTCATCGAGTCCCCGTATTTTACTGAAGTGTAAATTTGCCTTCCAAAAACTAGCCAGACGTTTCTATAGAGCATGTGTTGAACATCATATGTTTTTTAAGTAAGTCTTTTTATTGAGCATTTTTTTGTACTCAAAGACATTGTAGTAACGTAGATTTTTTGGTAGGGATGCTTATAAATTCTAATCATTATACATAGTAAACGTTGAAAACTTATTTTAGGAATTGCTTATCAGTGAAATGAAGTGTCTCTTGTAAATAATTCAGTTGGTTTCTATGTTATTCATAGTCTGTTTCGAAAAAAAATTGATATTATTGTGTATCGATTGAATTTTACATACTTCAGGTAAACACAATAACTGTTGGGGATGTCAAATCCCCAGAACTTACTTGGTAAATGGCTTAATTTTTTAATTTTATTTTGAAAATTTGAATTTCCTTGTTTTCGCGCCGAAGGCGCTCTTTTCAGCTTCAAGTCGTATTTCCCACATGCTACTGGTCTGTTGTATCTTTGAGTGTGCTATCTTGTAATGCTGCCCAAGGACAAATTATCGCTGTATATATACGTTTGAGTTTTTTCCCCTTATGACTTGCTTGTACTCGGCTGCTTACGGAATATATATTCCCCTACTTCGCCTTGGACTTCTTCCTCTAGTTAGCGGGGCCTGGGACAACGGATTAGATTAGCCTATCGTGCCATTGTGTCATTGGCCTCCGTTTGTTACCGAGAAAATCGACTTAGCTCAAGCATATCAACAACGAAATCAATTCAATAGTTATGGTGATATTTTTGGAGAATCAGACAAAATCAGTATACTATATGAATTAGATGAATAAAATGATTAAATATATTCTCTTTATTAAAAATAATCACGAGTTATATAACAACAAATATTCAACAATTTTCTCTAATTGTCTAATTAACTGGAACCAAGTAGCTTATAGTTTCCAACTTATCTCTGCATAATAGACAAACTTGAGTGTTTAGTCGAATTTTATCGCTAAATCACCAATCCTCCTTCCCCTCAGTATAAACAGTGTGTTGGGATAATTTGTGATCCCCTTTTGTGTAGCACAAGACTATGTTGTCTTAATTGATGTGTTTTCCCAATTTCATTGGTTCAATTATGCTTTTACACCTAACTTTGAAATCACTCACATAGCTATTTGTTTGCATACAAAGTATGCTTCAGATCAACGAACATTCAATGCAATATACCATCTACATTTACCATTGTCAATTATAATACGAGAATCGATTGTTTTCGGCAATTTGGTGCTCTTCGAGTAGGTCTTTTGGTATTAAGTCCTAAAAAGGATATCATTACATCTTCGTGAACTAAACAATGAGTTGTTATGCATTTGGTTTCATTAGTGTTTGTAGATATGAATCACTTTACGGAGTAATTAATCCATTAAAGTTATTCTATGAAGTTTTACTTACTACTAGTCACTGGCTATTGCTACAATGATATTTTTAAATTCAACTGAGTGAATCACTGACTGATACTTGTACTTTGGTATGATGTTATTTGGTATCATTGCTATATATAGATTGACATTGTTCATTCACATACACTATTTCCTTGTTTCCACCCTACTTAATTATTGTTATTTTCGAATAACGCTGAATAATTGAAATGAGTTTCTTTTGTATGTGTGCATGTATTGATGTTCTCGTTTTTTTCCTTTTTTGTAGGATTCACTGCAAACACTTAGTACATTCAAATATTAATAAACGAGAATCTTGTAAAACGGAACCTATTGTTTTACCTGTAAATCATACATTACATGTAAATAATGAATTATTAAATCATTCAGTATCTATAAATGGCCCTTGTAGTATTAAACTATTGTCTGTGAGTAATTTACAATCACCTAAACTACCAGCCACGCCTACACGATCAGAATTTGAACTAGGTATGTTAGATTAGCACATAAAACTGTCTAATGATGTCTATTTTTTACTAGATTTTTTCTAGTTATCTTTAAGTGTTATTACTTACTTACTTACGCCTGTTACCCCTCATCGAGGAGCGTAGGCCGCTCACTAGCATTCTCCATCCAACTCTGTCCTGAGCCTTCCTTTCCAGTTCTTTCCAGTTTCTATTCATCCTTTTCATATCTGCTATTATTATTAGTTGATGGAAATGTGGATTATTTTTGGGATAATTCCTACACTTCCTGATAACTATTATTAAATAACTCATAACGGTGCATAAATTTCAGAAGACAATACAACGTGTTGACTACCATTTACTGTTGTACAGCTCAGATCACAAAGCTACAAAAACACGAAGCGAATACGAATAGAAGTGGAAACGCAAATGAATGCGAGCGAACGAATAAATAGGGTTTAAGAAGTCATATATATATATATATATATATATATATATATATATAAGTTCAGGGGGGAACTAACATGTAAACTAGTAAGAGGAATATATGTGTAGGTTGTAACATGATAACACAAAAAATATAGACAAACTGTTACTGACCTAGCGACACTGTTAAATAAGTTATTTGAAGCGGTTAGTAAAATTAAACGTATACAGGCTCAAGTTTAGAGGAAGTGCTATAAACTTTGGTGTTTCACTTGTGGGTCATCAGCACAATCCTGATAAAAATGTTTGTATGTTTATCATTGGACGAATCAACATATTAGAGTTCAACTTAATGATGAAAAAGTTAGAAATATATTGCATAAGGAGTTAGTCAACTGTTGAAACGATATCCACTTTAAGGTAGCTTAGTATAATATCCAAAAAGTTTAGGAAAAATCACTGGATTTCAGCTACACCTTACAGAACTGATTGTTACTTAGAAACCCATCCTGTCTGTCTCTTAAGAAGATTAGAAACAAAGGCAGCCTACGCAATGATCGTGAAGAGTGATAGGTAGCATAAGCAGAACAGACGGAAAAGGCAGCAGCGATAGGTGACAGTAGACCACTGTTCAGATATCAAAGAAACTAGTGTTAAGAATCCAGATGTCAGTGAAATTATCTCGGAAAAAGATGAGGCTATTAATCACTCTCAATCCAGGAGATGGAACTTATGGACAAAACATTTTAAGGGACAGTTCAACTGGCTTTCAGGTACACCTCAGTTATCCACTATCTCCAAGTAGCCTAAATGGTAAACTGATGTAAGTCTTCCAACTCTTAGTGAGGTTGAAATGGCTATAAGTAATCTAAAGCAATGTAAGTCAGCAGAGTCTAATGGACTAGCCCCTGAAAATTTTAAGGATGATAGTCCAGCTTCAAAAGTTCGGTCAACGTAGACGTTAGCTGGAATCTGAGAACTGGCTGCAGTTCCATCTGTCTGGTCTCGGTTGCTGATCGTCCCAGTCTAGAAGAAAGGACTAAAAGTCCCTTGTGACAATCTCCGAGTAATCAGTTTAATTAATATAGTGTATAAAATATTAGCCCCAATAATACTTCGGTGTCTAACTAATTCTTGTGAAGAGCTAATTCGAGAAAACCGAGCTGATTTAAGACCTGCGTGTCAGTGTGTGAACCGAATATTCACTCTTTTTCAGGTTCTCGAAAACGGTCATACTTTTCGATGTCTGACTATTGTTGTTTGTTCCGGGGCAGTGCCAGTCATTGTAAGACATACCGAAGAATGATGTTTACCTTTTATATGCTGTCGACTCGAACACTACTGGTTGGGCCAAAGACTTACTATGAACTGTCATTATAGTTGATAACTTAAAACGGTGTTCATCAGGATTTTCCGCTTTCCTCACTTTTATTTAGCTTTGTCATAAGCATGTTTTCAGAGATAACACTTTCATCGTCTGACTTTTCATGAATCGATCTTCTACCACGAGATTCACTTGTTGACTTAGAATACGCAGATGATATAGCTCTATTTTATGAAGATGCTGACAAAATGCAGTGTTTTCTGATCACCTCAAGGAACAATGCAAGCATGTTTGGAATGCGGTTCTCTCCCTCTAAATGTAAAATGTCACTTCTGGATGGGTTTGTGTCATCGCCCGTTCTACTTTATGACGGTGAAAAGTGACCTTTAGAAATAGAGGATATTCTTAAGTTTCTGGTATTCGTTCACAGGTGTCTTCGAACGATTGATCCTGTATTTTGAAACCACGGCGTAAGCAATGCCTAGGTTAAAAATCGAGTACCAGGTAAATATGAGGAATCGACAGATGAAGTGGTAAATCTTAACTAACTGAGGTGGTTGGGACACGTGCAGATGCATCCGTTCTTTTTCTTTCCCCAAATTCTGAGATTTTACATCCATTTTTACTGCAATAAGCGATAAGTTTCATTTGCATATAAAACTTGGCCTCTTATGAAATCATAATTACTTTTGATGGGGTTTTGTTCTCTGGGCTGGATGGTTTGGTCGTGGAGCTTTCATCGTCCTTCTGAACGACATCATCAGCACAAACTTCATGTTTTTTTAATTTCAGTAGATGCTATCATGTTCATCTAGTGAAAACATTAGACTTGTAGTTTGAACCTATCAGTTTTAAAATCTAGTTCTGTTAACCATTTAGTTAGTTGTTGAAATTACATTTCAGACTTTCGTTTTGTTGTATTTCATAAATTAATGCATCAATATTACTGTGTTGTTTATTTTAGATATCTATATGATTTAATAAATTGTTCACAAATCTTCTATTCTTTTAATTTGATTTCTTTTGTAGATCAGCCACATTCATCAAACGCACAATTAAATAATTGTGAATTTTCTGAGTATTCTGAAGAACGTGTACATACTCCTCAGACAGATTCGAAATCTCGAACGAATATGGATTCACATAAGGTAATTCTATACCTTATGTTTGTATAAGTCCTATTGTCATGAATGGGTAAAATGGACTCCTATTTAGTCAGCGCTGTACAGATAGAAAAACAAGATAGTTATGAGCAATAGTCTGTTGGAAAAAATGTCCTTCAGATCACCAATTTGAATAGTACAGAGCATTCAATTTATCTTTCTGTATCGTTTTGACGCATAAAGTTACATATACAGATTACAAGTTATTACATGACTGTATTTGTCTTTAATGAAATGCATCATTTTTATTTAGGAAATAACTTTAACACAAATGATAGAACGATGTGTTAAAAATGTTTGACACTAGTTCCACAGTAATTTTTGATCCATAAATCGAATATTTGTACAAAAATGAAAAGATTACCACGTGATTTCTGGGGATCTAACACCCCCAACATTCTTTGTTAAAGTACAGTAAACTAAACAAGTATAATGTAGACTGTTTTTTGTTTGGATGCATATTGTTCTACAATATTTAGGCAAATTAATTTTATTTTTGAGTAAATAACTTCCATTCATCTGCCTTTTGTCAAATTTTTTAAAAATAGAACATCTACTCGAATGGCCATTTACTTCTACCGTGTACTTCAAATGAACTATCGACACGAAGTGCTTCATTTAGTCATTTAGACAATTATTCAGTTGCTCATATTCCTAGTCCAATTGAATGTTCTAGTCGTTTAGATATTTTAAATTCTTCTGTAAATGATGATAATATTGATGATAGATGTAGATCTGCAAATATTCCATCATATGATTGTTTACAAATATCAGACGATCGAAATTCAAATTCTTTCGATTGTTTATGTCGTATTACATCAACTCAAACTGATATACATTCATCATTTAATATAAATGATAAGTAAGCTTGTAATATAGATTTTTATTTGCAGTGTACGGTGACTTGTTAATGTTTGCTTCCTTAAGAATTTTTTCTACATCAATTATTAATTCTTAATTTACAAGGTGATTAAATTGTTCACATCATTTAACATTTCCTCAAGTTTTATAGGTTCTCAGACTTCTAGTTTACTTTGTAATTATTAGTGTTTATCATCAAGAAGCTTTTAGAGAGTTCGGAGTGAAAATTATGCATATCATTTAATACTACAATGCTAATCCTCAATCGTGATTAGTTTTTCGTATATTTGGAAAGGAATATTATTTAATTGTTCTTTATCCCAAGTTAATCGGCGTTTCAATAGAGTTGGTGACCAAGTATATCATCATATGTATTTGGTTTTGTGTCATCTTGTCATTTAAAAGAGGTAATTATCATGGTTAGATGGATTAAAATGTAACAGGTACATGGAAATTCGTCTGCATAACAACATAGCAGATTCTTAGGTTATGGATTCCAGAAATGTTTGTTAATTAGATAAGCTATTGAATATTAGTAAGTAATATTATTCATACGAAAAAGATAGCAGATGAGAAAGAAATTTGTAATTAGGTGGCAGATTTGATAGTATTCTCTTTAAAAGTCTGTCAAAAATCGTTTCATTTATTCTTTTCTACGTTTTATACTGTGTGTCATACACTATTAGATGTTTTATTTCAACAAATATGAAATATATGTCTATGTGAATCCTTATTTCCATTTCTATCGTCAACAACCATTAGCCATTAGAAAAACACTGCGAATCATCGAGGATAGTAATGTTTCGTGACAATGCTTATAAAATTATAGTCGTAAAACTTATTATGACCTAGTTCAGTCAACCTCATACTAATAAATCTGATCTAAAAAGTTATGGCTGAAGAAGTCGAGTTGAAAAGAATGAAACTCAGAGAACATCGGTTAACATTGGAAAAACTAATGTTAATTAATTTAGATCATACAAACTTAGTGAGACGAACTCTCGGCTAAGAAATATTACTCACTGAAACTGATTATGAATTTAGCTTGAACCGTTCGGCGGAACATAAAAGTAGTGATTCGAAGAGTCCTTAGCTAACAGGAGTTCTAAAAACACGTCATGAGGAGAATGAAACTTATTGTCATTAAGAAAATTCAGCGGAGAAAATCTTTTTTTTCAATGAAATCATTTACTTAAGCTGTACATTCGTATTTAAAGTTGTATAGTAAGGGAGGTCGAATCGAAAACTTATACACTGCTAAGGCATTGGCAATCCACTAATTCAAGCCTGAACTCTGCGTACAAAAGTAATACGTTCAACCTGACAACCTTCCTTGGCCCTAATTCCCCTTTTATTAATACTATTATTATTCGATTAGTGTTTTGTTAATTGTAAACCGCATTTACTTATTATTATCCTTTGACAGTTTTTCATGATTATCACTTAGTTCTTATTATGACCTTTATGTTTTTCGTTTTTTTCTTCATATCTGTCAAGTGGACAATTAACTTTCAATATTCTGACCCGTAAATTATTTTCATCCTTATATTCCTTCCTTACCCCTTGATTATTGCGTAACCGCATTTGATAATAAGTCTCGAGTCAATTCATGATGCAATCTCTCCTATCCTTCTATAGACATATATTTACCATACAACTATAAATACGAGTGTAAATGATTTCATCGAAAAGAAAATCTACTTCGCTGAATTCTCCTTATTTTATTAAATGACATAAAGGGTTATTTTAATTATTGTCATTAATCGACGATTTAAATGTTTGTAACTTAACCAAAAAGCAATCAGTATGAATATCAATTAGCTGTATTCACTTTCCTGAAATTCTGTTGTATAAATCACCTGATCTAGAAAGTACATAATGTATTCAGCAATATAACCACATGTTTTTTGTTACATTCGATGCAATACCATAATACGACAAGTTTTGTAAATTCTGCAGCTGGATTTATTGGCGGTTCCGTCGAGAGAAAAGTAGTTTTTCACAGAATCCATGGCATGTGTTTTGTTTGCATTAAACGTTTCCTTTTCTCAAAGAATATTGTAAAAATACACCAAGTCTTTATAATTTGGTCCACTTTCTAAATGCCATGTAATTGAGTTTTGTTTGTTGTTTTTTTCCTATAGTTTAAGTGTGTTTTAAATGAACTGCGTATCCTCGTGATACATATGATAGTATGCTCTGTCTATATTTTTTAGCCCCGCTATTGATTCAGTGTACACATATTCCGAAAATCCAAACTTTAAACCATCTACTGATGATACCTGTCAAACTCTTCTTGCATGTGAAATTCCTAATCTACTACCCAGTTTTATTCCTATAAATTGTGCCTTGACAAATCCAATGGAAGAATATTTACCCACTGATGTACTTCATTGTTTATCAGCTTCGGAGCATATTTCGAGTGATTTTTCACAGGTCAGGATTTTTTATTTAATTTTGTAAACATGTTTTACGAAAATGGATATAGACATTTAAAAGATCATCACTAAAAACGTGGAAAAATTTTATAAGTACCAATTATCATTGTGTACTTTATGCAATATTTATAAGGCAATTGTCTTACTATTGGTTTTATGAAATCAATTTGTGTTTATTTCATAAACATACGTGATGCTTTGGTTGACATAATGACTTCTAAAAGAACATATACAGTCAGCATCGACTATTCAGTCGATTTGTTCGTTCTGTTCGTTATTTATGAAAAGCTTTGTTTATTTGATTATCTAAATCCATTTAATGTTGATCATTGTATTACGTTCTACAATTTTATCTTAATCGGTATTTAGAAATTTGTATCAATTTAGTATAGCATAAGTGATTGTTTTAGAATTAACTTGAATGTTATATAATACTTAATTAATAAGAGTCTGATATACTTTTGATTAAGAAATAATTTTCATGGTTGAAAGCGTGAGTCAATTGAAGCTAGACCACCATGGAAGACCTGGAAGCCCTCGACGGCCGTTTCGTTCTATTATGGTAGGTCCTGGGTTGCGAATCTCTCGAGTGCGGGATCGTGGATGCGCCCCGCTGAGGAGTCCCATAATAGGATGAAACGGCCGTCCAGTGCTTCCAAGTTTTCCATGGTTGTCTAGCTTCAATTGACTCATGATTTCAACTAATAAAAATACTGAAATCTCCACAAAACCCCTTCTGATAATAAGAAATAATTCTAAGTGGTTGTAAATATTTAAAATGCAGTATTTATATATCATTTGGGGAATTCTGTCAATAAACTACGGTCTAGAGGTTAAATGTTTGTGCGAGACTGAAGGTTCTTCGTTCGATTCCCGCGTACGAAATCATGGATGTGCACTCTTAAGTAGTTCCATACTACGGCTTTCAGGTTTTCAATAGTGATTTAACATTGATCGGTTCATGGTCTTAAATAAATTGTCAACTTTGGTTTGTAAAAGTGTTCACTGGTTACAAGTTACAAACTGTAATGAAACAACTATTAAGTGCTTTTTGATTATTTCTATATTATCTATCATGTAAACTATCTTAATATGTCATACATTTAATGTTCTTCCCTTTTTCAGTAGAATATAGTAAATGATAGTTATATGTTACATCTTTTTTGTTATTATTGTATGGAAGTAAAGTTTTAGTACTCCTAATAATACATGTAAGATTTTACTATCCATACATTTTCCACTAATCGAATATCAAGTATTTTATAAACATGAAAAGTTTTCATTTAATGTTTATATTTCCTCTTCTTTTGTCTCATAATATTTTAAATAATAATTTGTTATCGTAATTTATACCTAGATTGATCTGACGAAGCCTACAGATTCATTATGGTGTTGTAATCTCCTTTCATCTCTTGACTTGAATTCATTGAACAAAATTATTGCACCATCATATTCATCGGTTATTTCTTCTAATGGTGAAATTATTCGCTTGGACCCTCCCACAAATAATGATATTTCTAAGTCTTCAATGTCTTCTCTTGTTCCATGCGACTTTTTCCGCTGGAACTCAATTGAAAAACAGGTAAAGTGACTACGACAGTTTTCTTTATTGTTTATTTTCGTTGTGATTTGTAGTGAAAAAAATTTTCTCTGTAAGATATCCATTCGAATATCATTTTGTGATCCTCAGTTAGATTCATTTGAATTATCCCATTGTTGATATTTTTTGTTTGAATTATGATCAGCCTTAGTTGGCATATGTTTACTGTATTTGGATTGCCTCGTAATAACCATTACTATACAGGTTACTATAGAATGAGTGGTATGGGGACAGCAGTGAAATCCAGGGCGGGTGTCTTGTCCCATTTAGGACTCGTCAGCTGGATACACCTGCATCCTAGAGTTTATGTTGATTCCAGGACTCAGATTAGTTTAATTATGGCCTAACAAATTATGATCACACTGACTAAAATGAAATTGACTTTCAATTAAATAATAGTTCGGTTTTTGTTGTTATATCGTATTTATCATAGTATTGTAGCGAACGAGAACACAAGTGAGGACAATCGAATGCATTTGAATACATAATCACAGAATCTCTTAGTAACATCTGAGAATCATACAATAAATAATTCATTTACAAAATGTTAGTCAATCGCCTCAGACTTCATTGTTCCTTCGTTTCCACACCACTTTTCTCTGTTCTCGTTCTCCTTTCTTCGATCTTCTTAACCTTCTGCCTCCAGGCATTTTACTTTCGATTGATGATACATACTACTTATATCTGTCGACATCAGTGGCACACACCACGGTACTTTTTTTTGTAATATTTCTACGTATTAAGTATTAACAACTGGTTGAAAGGGCCAATGAAAAGCTTTGAACTTTTAATTATTATACCGATGTAACTTATGTACAACTAATTGCAGATCAAAATTAATCATGTGATAGTCTGGTATATTTCGTCTGTAGATTTCTTTATTTATTTAAATATATAAACATTGGTACAAGAAGGCACCAAATATATATGCGCCACACAAATTATTCGATTTGTGTAAGGGCTGAGATACTGCCCGGCCGCCCTAATCGGAGCAAGTGGTCTTCCTAGTAGGCCAAACTCCCGAGCATTTGACCTAAAGTTCTAATCCACAAGTCAGTGGAGCAAGGTAAGGAGATGCTGTTCAGTGGTAGTTGGTGACCAACAAGAGGTTTATACACCATTTGTTTCTTTAGGATCTTGGAGCTCATGTGCACCATTAGTTTGGAATGAGTTTCCCAACTCCATTATATGGGTCCTCCGTACATACCAACTCGGTTAAAGCACCGGACATTCGCTTTTCGTCTTTTCAATTCCGTAAACCCCCTTTTCACGAGAAGGCAGTGAATAGGACTTCTCTGACAGTGACTGTATACGCGTGGCCACGTGAGAGCCACGAGAGAGAGAGAGTTGACTCTCCTTACCCTTAGCCGTACCAGGGCGTTTGTATGTTAGGAGTTATGTTAATGTAACCACAATAGAATTCAAATAACACTTGTGTATAATCTCATTTTGTTTGAACAACACTGGTATTTTATTCTCATAACCCTATATTAGTTGTATATATCGAACTAGTGAGTTTTATTTAGTTTCAGTCCTTCTTGATCTTAATCTTATTGACTGAATTTCATTACAATTATCAAATATCATATTTATCTGTTTAAAAATCTGACTGTTTTAGGTAAATGTGTATTAAAAAGCTAAGTTTCATAGCTTGGATAGTAAAACTATAAACTACTTATTTTATTATTTTATTTAAACACATAAATTTTGGTGCAAAGGGGCACCAAATATATATGCGCCGCACAAATCTGATTTGATTTGCGTGACGGCTGTGATACTGCTCAGGTGCCCAAACTGAAGCAGGTGGTTTTCTTAGGGGGCCACACCCGGATCCTTAGACCTAAAGATCTGATCCAAAAGGCAGTGGAGCATTGTGAGGAGATGCAGTCCCATAGTAGCTGGTGACCAACGATTGATTCATACACCATTTGTTCCGTCAGGATACTGGAGCCCATGTGCACCATTGGTTTGGAATCAGGGTTTTCCAACTCCCCTAGGTAGACTTTCTGTGTCCACTAACCCTGTTAAAGCGCCGGACATTCGCTTTTCGTCCTCTCAATTTCGTAAACAACAGTGATGCTGCGAGAAGACAGTGAGTAGGACTTCCGTGGCAGAGGCTATATACACGTGGCCATGTGAGAGCATTTGGAGAGGGAGAGCGTACTCTCGGCCGTACCAGGGCATTTGGGGGCTATTAGCTATATAAAATTATAACTTTAAACTACATTCATTACTTTTAATATAAAAATATATTTGATCATATTGTATTGATTTTTTCCTCTCCGCTTGCATACCACTGCATCTTTTATAGCTCATATATCATTCAATACCAATAGTTCGAACCCGTACTATCCGATTTATTCTTGATCCATCAATACAAATTAATGAGTACAAAACTTTTAATCATTCAAAAATTCATATTGTACATGGTACTGATATACCATTAGTTTCAACTAGATCATTTTACCATCATTAGTCAGTTATTATTATTATTATTGGTTATTTCGTGTTATTTTATAACTGAATTCTTCTGAGTACGATTCTTTTTGTGCTTTTTTTCTTCTTCTCTTTCTTTCATTCACTCTTTGTTGATACAGTTTAATATTATTTCAAGTTTGCTAATTTTTCTTTCGACCCCACCTGATTAGTTTGTTTCTTTTTTCTTAATTGCATTTTGACTGTAACTAAGCACATATATATATACATATACATAACTATTGTAGCCTTATTTTCTATCTTCTCAAAATTAATTTCGTTAGTCTCTATCCCCATCTTTTTTTGTTGTTGTTATCGTTGATGTTGTTCTGTTTAGTCAACGATTGTATGGACAAGGAAGAAAATGAATCGAGAATGCTACTACTACTACTACTTCTTATCATTGCTCGAACAGACTATTTCTTTGTTCCTGTTTTGTTTTCATCTTTTTTATTTTTCTTCTTTGCCTTATATAATATTTGTCCTTGGCTTTATGAGGATTATTTTGTATTTGTATTTAGTAAATTTATGGGAACTTCACACATGTTTTTTTAGTCATAAAATTGTAGTTTATTCTTTAATTTTGATTGTTTAACCTTTAAAGATAAAATAAAACATCAATATGAACTTTGAGTATCTATTATTTAAGTTGATGTTAAAGCTTATCCAGGGTTGTACATCTCCACTTGTTTAGTAGTCAATATTTATAAGGAAAAATGCTAATCTTTGGATTATATGGATTGTGATCAACAGTGAATTATATGTTATACGCTTCTCAGTCAGTCAGCTATAACGTAGGACCAGGCACATTTATGCATCGGTCCAAGTTGCCATACCTCATTAACATAACAAGATGAACACTGGATTCATAGAGGTAGTTAATTTAGTGGTGGTAATATATAAGAAAAAGGTTGTGTGTAAGGATATAGTATAGGAAGGAAGACAGATATGAAACTTCTTCCTATTCGGAACTCGTTCATTGAATTTATCTTCATCCAAGTTTTCATATCTGCAGTTTAATAGTTTTCTCCTCAACATATTTAACATTTGTAGATATATGAAGATTAAAAAAAGTTCGTTGGAAATGATATTTCAATCTAACGTTATCTATTGTATCAATATTTATTAGTAGAGAGGTGATTTAGTGTGTACATAAATCAACTCACGAACAATAGGCTATTGGTTCGAATCTTACTATGACCCTTTTTTGATTCAAGCTGCCGGGAGTTATCGTTATCCCTTACATAAAAGAACGGATCTAAGCTGATTATATAAATCTGTACATGTTAAATGTTTGAATTCTTTTATTTATGAATGTGTTTCAAATATTATTATCATTCTCACTATGCATTATTTATATGCGTATACTGAATCCTCATGCATTATAAAACGTTTAGGTAACGTAACAATATACTTTTGTATATAGGTTGTTGTGCGATTGATAAGTCACCGAATAGTGACAAATATCATGTTTATTACAATATGGCCACTACTAGTCATATTGAATCTACTTTCCGTGCATTATATTTAGGTGTCAAGTGGTTGAAGGTAGTCAACAAGACACCCTGTTTAATCTATGTTTCGTGCTATTTGGAGCTTAGAATTTTGAGTGTACTGATGCTCCTTGGTAGATCCGAAGTCCGTAATAAGCCTTATTATGGTAGTAAAAGTACAAATTAGACGAAAAAATAGTTTTAATTCAGCATCGTCACCACAAATCTGCAAAAATACATAAAACCAATGCTAATTAAATAACTGCGTGTAATATAATATATTTAGATTTAGTGTTATCTTCAAAAGTAATTTTAAGTAGTGAGTATAGCGTGAAAATTAATCAACCGTCTAGTTATGAAAACTGATAACGTAAAGATAAGAATAAGAGTCGCAAAATGTAAGCTCCATTTTGAAAGGAACATTTGATGAGATAAATGTTCAGGGTAAAGAAAGTTTGTGTAAATAATTTTCAAACATATAAAGTGGATTTATTCATTTGCATTTTTATTCGTTCTGACATATGGAGAAGATAAAATATCGAGGCTGATGCTAGCTGTTTAGTATTAGTTATTGTCTCTATGTAACTATTTGAGATTATGTTTCTCATATGCCTCATGATTAATTTGTTTGGTTTGTTTTGGTCTTTGCTGTGAATATGTTGTAGACCATTTGTGAACTACATGTGTTCTATATATGTTTGATAGCAAAAATGCCATCACCGTAAGAAAACTCAGTGTAAACCCTGGGAAGTAACTTCATCTCATCAACTCTCCCTTGTTATTGTGCTGAACATATAACTCACATTGTGAATAAAACTACATGTTATAAGCTAATATTTATAACTCATTTGCCAAGTACAGATTCTATGTGATCGGTTTTGAACTACACTGTTCTTGTGTTGGTGAGTGATACTGCATGGTGGCACTGAAGTATATGTTATTCAAATCCGGTCCTTTAATCACTAGGCTGACACTTCACAGATTATTAGCATCTCATATTAACTGATATAACATGAATTTCTTAAATATATCTAATGGATATCTGATAGTTATTTTGATACGCTCCAATATGTTCAAGTACATAAAGTCTTGGATTTTTACAAAGAAAAATTAATGATTACTTAAAGGGACAACATTTTATCGTTTTAGGCTGCTTGACCTTATTCTTGTAATGAACAAATCTATTTTAATGTCAAACCGAAAGATTAATTTTTGACTAAAGAAAGAGATAAATTTATGAATGTCCCTTTAATTTGGTCATTGTTATGAGGATTGATCGCGTGATTAGTTCGATCAATATTTGTTGTACTATGAGCTACTTTAACAAAATGTACCCTGATTGAATCGGCCAATTTAAATGCTTTACAAAAAGCACGAAACGTTTTTTGTCACTATATAACGAAAATAATATTTGCATACACCATCCTCTTTCTTAAAAATGAATTTATTCATAAGGATAAACCAATCTTCAATTATCAGAATAAACAGCTGATGTGTTTACTCATCATGAATAATTCTTTTTTAATTTCACAGTACTACATATTCCTTCATGCTGTTGCTAGGTGATTGGTTCACACTAGTAACTGGGTTACCCTACAATGATGTCATAGTCGTAACTGTTAGGATAGTAATCAGTATTTATAGAGACCTTCTCACTAAGTTCCACTGTTTAGAATACTCTTTGAGAAATTGTTATTTTAAATACTATCTTATTTTTGAATATAGTACTAGAGAGTAGTTTTGAAATTTATTCTACAATATCAGTACTAGAAACCCAGTCAGAAATCAAGATGTCAATAAAAGTAAGTAAAGATTTACAACTTCAAACTTTGTTTCTTTACATTTGGGGAAAACGTGTAGAACATAATGAAAACTACATAATTCATATAAGGAGGTTTGTGGCAATTGAAGAATTCTCATTGTTTAAGTCACGAAGTGTTCTTAACTAGGCTATCATTGAATAACTGTTTCGTTCTGATAAATGGTTCCTCAACAACGCACATAACCATCGTTCCTTTACTGGTTACTTTTATCTGATCTTGTAATTTTAAACATTTTGAGTAGATTTGGCTAACAAAGACGGTGTTATAAGTTACGTCTACTTCAACAGTAGTTGTTACCGGTATATGTTTAGAGAGTTATGTTAAACGTATAGTTTGTTTTCGAATAAAACTATTCAACTGTTCGAGATCTCTCGTGTGTGCGTCAGTGCTCACCTCATTTTAGATTGTTTTCCAAGATCGAAAATCTAGTTAACTAAGTAAAATAAGATTGGACACTAACTGTATTTTTTAGTAAAATTCTATAGTTTGTGTATGGGAGATCTGATACACCTTGTATTCGAACGCAAAAAGCAACTTTCTAACTGCTTTCTAATCTCCGGAAATCTATCTAACCCTGAATCGATGGCAAAAATTCTAAAAGAAGCTTTAGTTTAAATCTTATTTTATTTACAAAAAAAGACAAAAGTATTTGTATTATTACATTTAACTTCAAGAATTCTAGGAGCTTCTGGAAATCAAGCAATGGATTCACTAGTTGTTCAAATAAGATAATAAGAACAATCTGTTATTTTTTAAAATTCTCTTGGGAGCTTCGTAAGATTCCCGTTCGATCGAAATATTTCCTAGATTTTATTGATTTTAGAAAAAAAAACACCTTTAAAGAATTACCGATAATTGTTATCATGGTACTTTATGTATATATTAATCATGCGAAATAAATGTTAAAAAGAGAGTTTAGTATTAGAATAAAACATGGACACCTACTTGGATTTATTTTGATATGGTAATGATCGAGTATAGTAGACATCTTTTTTGAAACATCTATCGAATTGGTTATTCGACAAGAATGACTATTCAGAAAATCATAATTTAAATATATTCGTGATTACCAAGTTTTGATTTAATAATTTTGAATAAATTGAGCATTGGGTAGATCGTTATAAATAAAAATAATACACTTGTAATATCCCAATGAGTAGAAAAATTAGATTTTCTGACGTTTCGTGATTCAGTGTAAGCCAATTCTTTCACAACGTTGTACTATTTAAACTTGGATTAATATTAATTTGGTTATATATTCTTTGAAGAAGTGGCTTAAGCTGAGTTACGAAACGTCGAAAAATCTCATTTTCCTACTCATTGAGATATTAAAAATATATTAATTTATTTATATAAGGGATTGTTATATTGAAAGCATAATGATTTGATGTCATGCATAAAAAAACAACTTTACATTTATTATATAAACCACTCAGAGATGAACTATTAACCTTTTGTTCTTTTGGTAATTATTATTATTAACTTTCTTTCCAATATACTAGTTAGCTTCTTCAAAAAAGTTATCCTAATAGATACAAGTTAACTGGTATAGATTTTCTATTGTATTAGACATTCTGTCAACTATACTTTTTATTTTGATGTCAATAAAGTTCTTCTGACTCTATCAGTCAATCTACTTATTCTCTTGGTTAAAATTATTTATTCAATGACTTTATCTACTTCTAGAATATACTTCTTCCTACGCTTCTCATTGTCATATATATATATATATATTATTCTGCTCTATTGAAATTAATATTAAGGGGAAGAAAATTATCAGAAGACTCTTTTTCCTGTAAACCGCATAAATTAAGTGAAGATCAGGATTTGGATTTACTTAAAGGTAATGTTGTTGTGTTTACTGTACGAGAAAAAATCGGTCAGTAGTAGTTATATTATGGGTGTTGAGTTGTTAGAAGGTTTTTGCAGTGAAGATATTGTTTCTCAAGTACCACAAGTTCACTTACAAGTAATGTTGATCACTGTTCGACAGTTCAACAACATTTTTATTTGATACAGATTTTTATGAGATTTTAATTAACTTGTCTATTGTGTTTGATGAAAAAGATTCATAGCTTAGGTAGAGATATTTAATGGTATCGTATTCTTTAAGTTGGATCGTTTAATTGTGAAGCTGTCATTGGCGTTCTGAAGAACATTTATATTCAATTCAGCATTCCCAATTAATACAGTGCAACTAAACTCTTTAAATCACAGGACGCAACCTCACTAATAACTTGTTTCTATTTCGTTATTAGCTGATAAACGTTAATAGTTTCATTATAAAGTGTAGGAATTTGCCAGTTTTTAAAAATTCTGCTGATAGTATCAGTATGTTATATTTTTTACTTTTCCTATACAAAATAGAATGTTAAAAGTAACTAATATAGTTGAAATCATGAGTCAATTGAAGCTAAACCACCATGGAAAACCTAGGAGCACTGGACGGCCGTTTCGTCCTATTGTGGGACTGCTCAGTAGTGCGCATCCCTGTGGATTAGTTGAAGTTAGACATTAACACAGCTGGATGCCGACTCAGTGGTCTATCGGTTAAGTGCTCGGGCTCGAGACTGATAGGTCCTGGGTTCGAATCCCGCTCGCAAGGCGGGATCATGGATGCGCACTGCTGAGGAGTCCCACAATAGAAAGAATCGGCCGTCCAGTGCTCCAAGGTTTTCCAAGGTGGGTTAGCTTGAATTGACTCATGATCTTAACTTATGGAAAAATACTGAAATCTCCACAAAACCCCTTCTAACTAATATAGTCTTAATAATAAGGTTGCTTCCTTCCGTAGTTTTTGTCAATCACTGACAATAATGACAATGTAGATAAATAAGCAGTTTAGTTAATATTCATTTTTTATTTCTAAAATAGTTCCACTTACATCATACATACCTTTAAATAAATCATTGTACAAATCTGTATCATCAGATCAGTTTTCCACACTATATCAGTACAGAGATATACATTTTAAAAGATGAATAACAAATGAATTGATGGTTCTAACAATGATCACAAAACTAGATATACAAATGTTTAATTCATAAAGCAATGTGATAAATGAATTAAAGTACATGATTCAACAAAATAAATATAAAGAACGAATATATATTTCCGTCAAGTCAACCTAAATTAAACAATATCACGTAAAGTCATTAATCACTCATGATCATTATCATGTGGAACTGAACTAAACAAGGTAGGATAGATATTAAATAACACACCTTAAACCAACAAGTGCATGAATAAGATTTCTATGATTGACTGGAGAATTTTGAAAACTAACAATGATAATGATAAAAGCTTATTTTAAATACTTGTTTATATTATCATTACTACTTAGATCAACTAGTTAAATAATTCATAACACTGGTTTTTGTTTCCGATAGTTTGTTTACTGGTCAGATAATCTATCAAAATTCAATGCCATTTATTGAATAATAAAAGAAATTGATGTATTGTACTCATTCTATGTACCCATTACTCAAATAATAAATTAATATCTGTCATTATTATTATTATTAAATATGAAAATAGTGGAAAGAATAAATGAACCAATTGAATTGTAAAAAAAAAGAGAATATGTGTATGATCAGTTGTTGTTTTTGTTTTGTTTTGTTTGAAAGGTAATAATAATGGCAGATAGATAACAAATTGTCTTTTTTGTTTTCTTTCTTATACTACATGAATGAATATGGATCTATAAGTATTTCTATATGAGTATGCATATATATATATATGTATATATATGTGTATATGTATGTATGTATATATGAATGAGTAGTAAGAATAGATATGATGTAATAGGGGATTCATATTTTTTTTTCAACAGAAATAAAAAAAAAATAATTGCATAACAACAATGGAATCCATAAAAATCTAAAAAAATTTTTTTTTTGGTTTTTTTTAAAAAAAATATATCTAATTATGACATTAAATAATTTTCTGAAAAACGAAAACTTATCACTACTTAATTGTCAATAGATAGTAATAAACAAAACAAAACAAAAAAATAAATAAAATCAATTAATCTATTGAATATTTGAAAAACCGAAAAAAAAAATTTCAAATCAATGATAATCAATAAAATTTTACTGATAAATAAAACATTTTATAGTTTTGCATTTGTTTTTCACTTTTTTTAATTATTGATGAAATGAAATAAGAAATACAAAAAATGGAATATTATCATTTATTAAAATATTGTTGTTGTTGTTGTTGGGGTGGTGGTGGTAGTGGTATCGTAAAAAGAAAATCATTGGTATCACAATTTAACTTAGAGAAAAGAAATACAGAAATTGAACCATTTAAGAATAAAGAAGAGAATAATCATACACAAGAGTTTGTAACAAGAAAGAAAATAGTTATATATTGTAAATAAGAAAGTTGAAATTAGTTTTAACGAATTTACAAATTATTACTAATAATAGTATCAGTAATTAATTAAGTAGACAGACCATAAAGAACAAATAAATAAATAAATAGAATAATTAATGTGTAAACAAACAAAAAAAAAGGACCAAAACACAACAAATTATTGAATGGAATGTGTATTACATCTTTGTGGATTTGATTTGTTTAATTAATATTGAATAATTAGTTTATAATAAAGTCAATAACAAAATCTTAAATTACTTTTCTTTTTTAAATAAATGACCATATTTCAAGTGTGGTAATAATAAAATCTGGTGATGATAAAGTTAATTGTGGACTATTAAATGTTTCACAATTATCACTATGTCCATGTAATAGAATATCATCAAGTTGAATTGCTGAATGACCTCTAAAATGACAAAAAAAAATGAAATAGAACTGTTAAAAGGGTAAAACAAATGAGTTGAAAGAAACTGTAGGAAAAGATATTGGGTACCAGCTCAGTGGTCTAGAAGTTAAGAGTTTATGCGCGAGACCGAGGGTCCTGGATTGGAGCCCTGTGTGAGGGATTTTTGGTTCGCGCTGATAAGGAGCTTCATATTTGGGCGAAATGGCTGTCCAGTGCTTCCAGATTTAGCTTAGATAGATTCATGAATTTAATGAATAAAAAGATATTAGTTGGTTCGCGATCCTGGATTCGAATGGTAAAAATATACTCTTTAGGATATATTATTAATTACTGCCTGGTAATTTAAGGAAACCTTTATGTTTAGTAAGAATTCATCTTAATTTTTCATGAACATATTTATGGATAGTCGGGGATTCTAGAATGAAAATTACAAACACAATATCTTTTCTTCAGTCTTTCATGTATATCTTAGTAACGAATCTTTTCTAGTGCAACACCAGTCTATAATAATTTGAGAACTGTTAAGAATTGCGATATGATAAATAGATATTTCATTCTTTTTTGAAACTCTTCAGCACTGTCCATTTACAGTCACATGATCTACTGGTTTCTTAAAGAAAATAATAGTCAGTCAAGATCATATATCTTAGCACATATGTGTATTCCTTCAAGTTGTCACATCATGAGAATTAAGTGTTAAGACTATGGAAAAATTATAGCTTGCACATATCTTTTTTGCACACGGAGTTCAGGTTTGAATGATAGATTGCTAGTGCCCGTGAGATTCATATGTTACTAGTTTGCGCTTCATTCGGACACAATCGTCTGACTGTATAGATGATTTAAAAGGACTTGTCAAATGTGGTCATGTGACCGGAGTTTATAAGATGTTTTAATATTGAACTGTTGATTGATTTACAATCGAAAGCCATGCGAGATAATGTTAGGAGATGCATTTGGAAAGAGCTCGCTTTTTGCGGCCCATGTAATCTGCTTCATAAGAGCAAGTGTACTTACAAATAGGACTGATAACTGCTGCTGTTAATAATGTTAACTAGTTGCTAATACGGAAGAAAGGCAAGACGATATTTAGAACTATGATCAAGCAAATAAAACCTGAGTGTTTTTGTTTACAAAGCCACTGCTAAGCTATGTCACTTGATTTCAACATTAATTAATCAATTGCACTATTGTACTATTCTCAATACTAAAATCAGTGACTATATTGGAAATATTCAGAAAATTTATAGAAAAATACATATTCATCATAGACAGTTATTTACTAAAATAAAAATAATTGGCATTAGATTCATCTGAAAAATTTCTCAGAACAAAAAATGAATGTTTATTATAAAAAGTCAGACCTTAAAATTTTTATTAACGTATAACATTAACAACATAATTCTCTTTTCTGTATATAACACAAAAGATATTTTGGTAAGATTATAACTTATAGACGAACCAATCAGATTTAGGATAACAAGTTTTGGATTTTGGCACAAAAATCATTCATCCATTTGTTTAAATAGCGTTTTGGCATTTTAGCTGATGTCAGTTCATGATGAAAACCATAAATCTAATTCTTAACTTTAGCTATCAACTATAATTCATTATTCTTATTTTTTAAGCTGCTTTATAACTCTCATTTAGCCCTAGTAAGTATGTGGGCACTTTCAAGGACACTTTAGCGTCGCTCAAATGTCGTCCATAAATTATAATCTCACTGATATTTTATTTAAAGCGAACAGGTAAAATATATAATGATTTAATACTTTCTAGTCTGACTAAACAAATAAATCCTATATGATTACTTGGAGAAAGCAATAAAGTTCATGAAGCTTTTTATAAGGAAAGAGAATCGGAGTTTAAATATAGTGAATATGCTAGTGATCAGTCATAATTTTAATAGTGTATACTTTACATATTAAAATGTAGTAATTTGAAAAATAGAATTCTTAATTTTATATAGTTGAAATCATGAATCAATTGAAGGCTAGACCACCATGGAAAACCTGGAAGTACTGGACGGCCGCTTCGTCCTATTGTGGGACTTCTCAGCAGTGCGCGTCCACGGTCTCGCGCGAACGCTTAAGCTCTAGACCACTAAGCCGGTATCCAACAGTTTTAATGTCTAACTACAACTAACCCACGAAATTGAGCAACTATTCACCAATGTCATCAGTGAGTTGATATCTCCAAACAGACCTAGTTCAACTCCACTGGTTACTGCTTCTCATGACCGTCCACTGCTTCCAGGTTTTCTATGACGGTTTAACTTCAATTGACTCATGATTTCAACTATATAAAATTACTAAAATCTCCACAAAACCCCCTACTGACACTTCTTAATTTTCTTTAATCTTACCATTTAATTAAAAGATATACACTCATATTTTTTCTTCGAAAATAAAAGTAGACAAGATCTTGACTTATTTTGGAAATCAAAGACTATTTGATTCCGTTCATTCTACTAATATAAAGTGATAATTCTTTTCAAATAAGTTTACTTAAAATCATCCAGTTTTTGGTTATTTATATAATGTGGACATATTTGGAAAAAATATCTCTCTGCAATAACTAGCTTAATATCATCTGATACATTCACAAGTTTTCTTTTAAAATGTCTACTGAGACAAATTATCATAAGAAAGAATGATATAAGGAATGAAGTACTATAGTTAACCAATACAAGATAACTTTTTAAATGTTGTTGTATAAAACTAGTTATTTAACTTGACCAATCAAATTGCTTGCTTATCCCAATTTTGTTTTCGTTCTCATGGTTACCTACCGATTTCTGAATCTACTATGTATTATAATAAATATTACTTTATTGATTCTATCTATATGTTTATTAATATTCATATTATTATTAGTAGTATTATTGGTTTATTTAAAAAAGAATATAGGCCATTAAAAAAAATGAAGTTTGTTATAGTATAGCAAATGAATTCAGTAAATGCTTTTGGTCAAATGATAAAGCAAAAGAAAAACAATAATATTTATTAACTTAACTAAACCACACATAGAGAGCACGTGTTTGTTACTGGTTGTGTTTGTATTTATGTGTGTGTGTCTGTTTGTATTAAAATCTTTAAGTTTTATATACATATATGTATACAAATGATCGGGATAGAAAATATAATGGAAATATGGCTATATATATATATATATATCGAAAGTAACTTACTGAGAGCATCCTATGGTAAGCGAATCATAATCACCATTGATAAAATAGGAATTTTCACCGCTCCATGTAAATTTCTAAAGTAACGTTTATAATAATAATAATATAATGAAGTAATAGGAATGAAATATAGAAAAAAAATTAATATGGATTTTAATAGTTGAGATCATGAATCAATTGAAGCTAGACCACCATAGAAAACCTGGAAGCTTCGTCCTATTGTAGGACTCCTCAACAGTGCGCATCCACGATCCCGTCTTAAAAGGTTCCAACCCAGGACCTATCAGTTTCGTGCGCGAGCGTTTAACCTCTAGACTATTGAGCTGGCATCCAATGGTGTTATTGTCTAACTTCAACCGATCCACAAAATTGAGCAATCATTCACCAATGTCTTCAGTAAGTTACTATCTCACAACAGACCTGGTTCAACTCCACTGGTCACTGCTTCTCACTAGAACTCCAGGAAATACCTCTTGAAGCCAGTCACTAATGAACATATGTTGACTAATATCAGAAGGGGTTTTGTGGTTTTCCATGGTGATCTAGCTTTAATTGATTGATGGTCTCAACTATTAAAATTCCTATAATATCCACAAAATCCCTTCTGATATTGATATGGATTTACAAAAGGTCCAAAATACTAGTGATAATAATATCTCAACAAATGAGATTATTTTGAAACTGATATAAATTAACAGTGTAATAGTTTAGGTAATTGTTTATATGAATGTGGTGAAATATATTAATGAACCGATCATTAATTGCAGAATAATTTCCTATTTAGAAACATATTAAATTCATCATTGGTTGAATTTGGTAAATGAATAATTATAAACATACAATTTTATCAATGAAGTTGCTGATATTCAGTTACTCATCGTCGACTCAACAGGGTTAAATAGGAATAATGGATTATTAGATTTTTGATTGAAATTATGAATCGATCAATGTTAGACCATAATTAAAAAACCCAGAAGCATTGGAAGGTCGTTTCGTCCTAGTATGGGGACTCTTCCGCCGTGCGCATTCATGATCTTGCATAAGGGACTTGAACCCAGGATCTTCGGTTTCGCGCACAAACGCCTAACCTCTAGACCACTGAGTCGGCATTTAACGATAATAATGTTTAATTTCAACTAAACCACGACATTGCGCGACTATCTTCTATTGTCTTAGATGGGTAACTGCCTCACCATTGTCTTAGGTGGGTAACTGCCTCACCCTTGATACGGATTGGCTCCAGTGGTTACAGCTTCTCACTAGAACTCAAAGTTTCCAATGTTGGTCTAACATTATTCGATTCATGATCTCAATCAATAGTCAACAATCTTCACAACCCTATACTGTGGATTATTAGACATTTATGGTAAATGATATAAACCGTATATCTATTGTTAATAATACTATAATTGTCATTATTATCAATCGATTTACTTGGAATTTCTGTTTTTTACCCTGTTCGGGAAATTCTTTTTTATCATTATAACATAAATGTGCGAATTCTTTGGTTACAGTTTCAGTTCTCACATCAGATGATATGAATGATGATGAAGATGAGACTAGATCAGAATTATGATTGTCTGTTCCTAATAATGACGAGGATGATATTGATGCAGAGTTCACATCTGTTGGTATATTCAATAATTTATTAGAAGTAACTGATAAAGATGTAGAATCTTGTTCATTGATTGAATTACTATTTTCTTTTAATTGATCTTGTTTTGAATCAGTTGTATTGATCCATCGAAATACAAAACATGATCCATTACCATAGAATCGGCCATTACTTGGATAAGGATGTGTATTAAGCATTGCTCCAAATATCTAAGTAATTAGAAAAGAAGTCATAGAAAAATTTGTCAGTATCAATACCAAGGTTGAACTTGGTAGTTTCGAATAAATTAAGCATTGGGTATATTCCAATGAGTAGAAGAATTGTATTTCTGACGTTTCGTTACTTAAAATAAACCACTTCATCAAAGTAAATAAATAATCGAATGAAATTAACACAAGTTTAAATAGTACAAATGAAAAAATGAAGAATATTTTTGGTACAATCAAAATCAATAATAAATCAATATCAAGTTATTCTTGGTCAAAATGAACTTGTATGACCTGTCACTGTATTAATTTATGTATTAGAATGTGAGTACGAAGAACGTATGCATTTGTAATATGAAATAGTGGGGTTAATTTAATTCGACCAGACAGAAACGTGGTACAAGTCCATGAAGTCACTGACAATTGGACTGAGCCATGTTGGTAGGTGTCGACTACCTGGTTGGGACTCGCGAGATGATAGCAACCGATGGTTAGAGAAATTGAATGGAATGGCTCAAAATCGTTTTCAGTGGCAAAAGTGCATCCACTCATTTTGTTCTGTCTAATCTTCTGAATTCTTTATCTCATTATCATTTTTCTCTTTCCAAATTTAATTCACTAAATTATACTCCTTGAACAACATCATCAAATGCTAATCCTTCGGATTACTGCTTATACTCTTACTACATTCTACCACTATGGGATTTGAATCGATAATTGTATCTCTGTGTTAATGCGGTATGGCAACTCGAACTGATGTACGTACGTACGAAGTTCTACGTTGTGACTGACTGACTGATTTACTTTGAGGAAGTAGCTTACATTGTGTCACAAAACGTCAAAAATACAATTTTCCTACTCATTGGGATATAACAAAAAAATATATGTATTGTTATATATTTTGATGAAAATCCATTCTAATATGAAATTATTACTTAATAAAACAATATCTAAATAACATTGTAAACATTTTCAGTATTATGTAATCAGGTCAAACACTTATTTATGATGAAATTGACTGACAATTCAGTAAATATAATGATAAACTATATAAACCAATAGGATTACTGCCCTTTCGTTTTTAAATGGATGAATTGGGACAAAAAATGAGACAACTGAAATCTTCATCAAGGATGAGGTAAAATTGGTCTGTTTGGTTTTACTTAAATCTATTTACAGTAACTTATCAGCTATATAGTTTGATCCTTTATGAAGCAACTCTTTCAAAATATTGAACTATTATTCAGACATTTTGTATACAGTTCTGTTATAATCAAACCTTAAACCACATATTCCGAAATAATTATTTATTTCAGAAGGCGGTTTTGTGGAGATTTCAGTATTTTCATTGGTGAACGATTGCTCAAACATCATGGATTGGTTGAAATTAGACATTAACACAGTTGGATGCCGGCTCAGTGGTTCATCGGTTAAGTGCTCTGGCGCGAGACTGGTAGGTCCTGGGTTCGAATCTCGCTCGCAAGGCGGGATCGTGGATGCGCACTGCTGAGGAGTCCCATAAAATAACGAAACGGCCGTCCAGTGCTTCCGGGTTTTCCATGGTGGTTTAGCTTCAATTAACTCATGACTTCAACTATGAAAATTATTTATTTATTTATACCCTTTGATATTTATCAATTTATTCATCCCATCTTTTAATTGTTCTCAATAAGGAAAGTTTACTTAAACAAAGAAAAAATGAAAGTATATAGTGGAGTTAAAATATGTATTTCTAAATTTGTAACTCATCCATTTTCAATGTTCAATATAAATATGCGCATTATCAAGCACTTTCAGGGACAATTTTACGTTTATTTAGTGAATGTGACATAAAGGAATGTAATTTTCACTGAGGATTTCATTTTAAACCTTAAACTTTACTTAATCTGCTTCTTTTTCATTTAACAAGTTATGATGCTCTACGATGAGATAAGCATAAAAGACATATGTAGATAGCTTGAGATAATTGAAATGAAGTTGCACATCATCCACATCAGTTGCGCTCATCCACTAAATAAACGTTAGATGATGGGAAATGCTAAAGATTACACTTCTTCAGATAATCAAAATAACTCATAGTGTCATTGAATAAGAAAAAGAGAATTCAGCGAAGAAGACTTTCTTTTCGACGAAATCATTTAATTAAGCTGTACAATCGTATATATAGTTATATGGAAAATATATGTCTACAGGAGGCTAGGAAAGATTGCATTATAAATTGATTCGACAATAAATCAGAAGGCATTTTGTGAAGATTTTTTAGTATTTTCATAGTCAATTAAAGCTAGACTACCATGGAAAACCTGGAAGAACTGGATGGCCGTTTCGTCCGTTTGTGGGACTCCTCAGCAGTGCGCATCCACGATCTCACCTTGCGAGATTCGAACCTAGGACCTACCAGTCTCGAGCCAGAGCACTTAACCGATAGACTACTGAGCCGGCATCCAACGGTTGCTCAACTTCGTGGATCAGTTGAAGTTAGACATTAACACCGTTGGATGCCGGCTCAGTGGTCTATCAACGACAACTAGAAACATACCCATTAAGGGAATTAGGGCCAAGGAAGGGTTGAACAAATCGTTTCTGCACGCAAAGTTCAGGCTTGAATTCGTGAATTGCCAATGCATCAGCAGTACATAAAATATTGATTCGACTCCCCTTCGACTCGGTTTCTTTTGACTCTGTAGATTACTTTAAAAGAAGAGTCTTTTGGAGCGATGTGTCCACAGTTAAATTAATGCTCCTGTATCGAACTAGATATCTTTTTGCATTCTCCTTTTAAGAGCCATGCCGGATAGTGTTCCGAGATGCGTTTAAAAAGTGATTGCTTTATGCAGCCTACGTAACGTGCTCCACATGCGCAAGTAAATGTATAGATACACATTGATGTTGCCCAAAGCGAAAGTTTATCCTTAACACACCCCAGAATCGTAGGCCGGCTAGAGAAAACAATTCGAAGCTTAGCTGCGTAGAATGTTTTATTCAACGATTTTGAAATCTGTTTATTCAGGATTTCAGCAGCCGTGTCTCCTTTAAATTCCATATTCATAAACAAAGTTTTCTTCTGTACTGTCGAAGCTTTTTCCTGAACCTTACACCGTTCCTTGACCCTAGTTCCCTTAATGGGTATGTTTCTAGATGTCGTTTTCTTTTCGTTTCTGCACTTTTATTTGATTATCATCAATTTGTTGTTTTTTAAATTAGTGTTTTGCATTTTAAACTCTAATCAGTTATAATAATTATTATTATCATATACAAGTTTTCCTGATTCATATTCAGTCTATAATGACCTTTGCGTTTGTCGCTTTTCTTCATATCTGTCAATTGAACTATTATCTGACCCATAAATTATTTTCTTCCTTACCCCTTGATTAGTACGTAACCTCATTTATTATTTATTGTCGAATCAATTTATAATGCAATCTATTCTAGCCTCCTATAGACATATATTTTCCATATCACTATATATACGAATGTACAGCTTAAGTAAATGATTTCGTCGAAAAGAAAAATTTTCTTCGCTGAATTCTCTTTTTCTTATTCGATTACGCTTCTATTGAACATTTTAAAAATGTAACATTTATTTCACTCTATATGATTCAATTAATTTTTATTTGGAATTTTCAAAATAAACCAATTATTAGACAAATAATTTCATTAATGAAAAGTATCTGTTAGGATGGCTCGTTGGCAAACTCAAGGAAGCTTCAAGAAGCCCAGAAAAAACCGAAGACATTCCACTCAATCACCACTAGAGGAACATTTTAGAATGTCGACGTGTAGCTTCCCTACTGGATGAATAAGAAGGCCCCCCCCTATATGCCTATTGTCTGTCCAAAATGATGATTTACTTTCAGCCAAAAACTATAAATACATGAGATTTTTGTACTATATTTGACACTGTTTTGGGAACAACATTCCTACTTAATAGTCTTCTCATTTCGCGACTTAGGAGGGTTCTAGAGTTTGAGTGCTCAAGTATTACGCGACATACTGCGAATCTAAGTTAGAGATATAACAGTATCTCAATTGAAGAAATGTTTATTTTCTAATTTAGTAATTTTTCTAAAAAAGAAAAATTTTCCTTCCTGTCAGATACATTTGAAAGTAGTTAATTTTCTTGCAAAAAATGCAATTTACGGTTTCAAACTGTTTTCTTTTTCATGAATAGTTAACCAATCACTATGTTAAGATCAATTAGGACTTTACGGATGATATTCAGAGAGAGGATTACTCTTCAAAGAGATAATTTTCAATCTAAGATTGCCTAACTCTATTCTTAAGTAAATTTGAGCAGTCAATAAACATAGTGAACTAATCAGGTAATATTAAATTGTAGTGTGTGTATAGTGAAATAGTTGAAATGTTATAAATTATAATCCATTGTTAGCTGATTAGTTTTACAGACCTTTAATTATGACCATCTTAACGGCTATAAAATAGTTTCTTCTTAATTTAAACAATATAACCTAGTAATACAATCTTTTCTTTGAGTAATTTTAGGAATTCAAGGGATTAATTTTGATATTAGTCTATGCTATTGCTGAATTTATTAAAGTGGAGTGAAATACGTGAAGATGGTCACTTGAAGAGTATAACCATTTGATCACAAAAATTGGGATAAATGAATTAGGTATCTCCATGACACTGACATACATTTGAATAATTTATATAAAATATGAGTTTTATGCCTTACTACTCAAGTTCATTATTCACTTATGGTATTGGCTTTTGTATGTTATTCAATAGAGTTTTTCAACCAATTGTACTATTATTGTATAAAAGTTTGAGAAACAAACTACTAACCAAGAGATTTTCAGAACAAACCATAACAATATCACAAATTAGAATGAATAGAATAGTACTCATATGTGACCGGTTTTAATGTCAGAAATGTGATTTATTTTTTAAAATTACCTTTAAATTATTCTCTTGCCAAATAGAAACAAAAGTAATTTTCCAGACAGGGGGGTTTGTGAAGATTTTAGTAATTTTTATATAGTTGAGATCATGAACCAATTGAAGATAGACCACCATGGAAAACCTGGAAGTGCTGGACGGCCGCTTCGTCCTATTGTAGGACTCCTCAACAGTGTGTCTCCATGATCCCGCCTCAATAGATTCCAACCCAGGACCTATCAGTTTGGCGCGCGAGCGCTTAACCACTAGACCACTGAGCCGGCAGTCAACGGTGTTAATGTCTAACTTCAAACAATCCACGAAATTGAGCAACCATTCACCAATGTCTTCAGTGAGTTGATATCTCCCAACAGACTCGGTTGAACTCCACTGGTCACTGCTTCTCACTAGAACTCCAGGAAACACCTCATGGAGCCAGTCACTAATGATCATATGATCATTATCAGAAGGGGGGTTTTGTGGAGATTTTAGTAATTTTTATATAGTTGGTGGTCTAGCTTCAATTGACTCATGATCTCAACTATATAAAAAAGTAATTTTTATCATTTCAGTAAAAGTTAGAAAGAGCTCATTAGTTTTTAGTTGAGACAAATCAAGGATAAAATTATCATTATTCACCTAATATATTTCTACGTAATATAAATAAAATTTCAGTGACATGAATAATATCTTATTTTGTCGACCAAATAAATATAATCAACTATACTATAACAATCATTGTATACTTTGTTCTTTAGTGGCTCAGGATCTGATTCCATTTGAATTGTATGATAATTGTTAGTGAACTAAACATGTCGGCTATTCACGCATATAATCATCCACTTGAATCGCGTTAGTGAATAACGGAATTAAATAAGTCAAATACGAGAATGGAGTTCGAGTGCGTATATTTCATACAATCGTTGATCGGAAAGCCAAGCAATACAAAAGGAAACGCCATGTAGAAGGCGGTTCGATCATGTGTGAATCGATATTTATAGTCACATAAAAATAAGTTACATACATGTGATGAGTAGGATAAGAAATGCACATACATACGCTCATATAAAAACAGTCAAGGTTGATAAGCGAATCGTTAACATGGTCAAAATGTAACTCAAGTAGAATGAATGAATTGGCCTGTCCGTAAGATAGAACAAGCCATATGGGCTTGACATAGAGGCCGACACTACAATATCGGCCTCTTGAGTGTGGCCTCATTGAATATATATCATTTAATGCATTTGAGAGGCTAGTTTACGCATATTGAATTATAACTAGAATGTTTCAAGTTCTGTCATATATATATATTTATTTATTTATTTATTCCGTGTTAGTTTCAGCGATTGATATCTTCTTAAGATGCCATGCCTTCTGTAATTAATACGTTACCACTTGTTTTTTTTTCTACAAAAAAGGTGATTTTCACATCACTATGGCTGGAAGGAGGTTTATGTAACATGTGCTTATCGCTTGCGTTTATGATGAACTATGACCGTAAGTAGATCAGAACAAATACAACACTCAAATGTTGTCTCTCCCAGTGATCTGTGTTTAGATATATTTTTTACTAATAACTAGACACTTGCTCACACTGTGCTATGTTAGTTTCATCAGTAAGGATAGATTAGAGTCTACTAGTGCATCGAATTGAATAGTAAGTACATATCAGTCAGAGTGTTAAGTAGTAATGCGTGATAATCATGTCATTTTCCGAAGGAACTATGCAACATTGGATTGTAGATTACTAATTTAATGATACACTGAATTCCAGGTGACTTGAAAATCATTAGTTCAACTCAGTGTAGCGTTAACACCCTCTAGTTTCCAGTGGCTTGGTATTAGATTTCAATTAGTTAGTGATATTAAAATCATTTCACTAACCATTTACCATTGTTTTAAATAATCTTTTTTATGGCAGTGGAATATCGCACACAACGGGTACTTTATAATTTCTTACAAACATCGTTGTTTACTTGCAAACAAAACTGAACTTTGTGTATTTTATTTTCTCAATACTTTGTATTGGGGGATTTTTTTAAAGAGTATGAAATCAACAGTTTAAGAGGTAAATATTCGTTTTCTAAATTGTGTTTACCCATTAATGTTTACAGATTGTACTCAGGTGATGAAAATCTCATAAAACTAAATGGATTTAACTCATTCTGCAAAATATTGTTGTGATCCGATTATTGAAGTTTACTCAAGAAACTGAATTTATGAAGTTTTTCACGTATAAGTGATTATATTGAACAATCATGTGACAAACCATCCTACTTCGTAAATAGAATTATTGAGAAAACAAAAGAAAAACTATACTTGGATTTGTCCTAATAACGATCAAAACAACACTCTAAACGAATAGATCATCGAATAAATATTCATATAGAGAGACACTTAAAAAATTTTGTGAAATTCTCCAGAAAAAAACACACACTAGATGTTCCATCATCAGGTGAATAGAAGTGGAAAAACTAACCTCATTCGTTGATGTTCGTATGATTAGTATACATGGTTGATTTGCTGCATACGGTGAATTCGATGTAAGAGTATGTTTCATTTTTGTATGAATAGTACCATATGAATGATCTTTCGAAGATTCTGTCAAACTATTGGCACATCGACGATATAATGATCGTAAACTAAATCCATGCACAGAAGTACTGTAAGTTAATATCCAGTCTAAACCTTCAGCATCAGGAGTTAAATTTTGTAAAAGCTAATTGAATAGAAATAAAATATAAATTAAGTAAAAGCCTATGATAATACGGTGAATAAGTATGTACAGTACAAAGCAATCGACCAAATCAGTCAATTTATTAAGCACAAAATGCCCAAAATGTACAGAAATACAGAATGATTAAACTAAGTTAAATCCAGGGTAGTGATCATAGATAAATTCTAGATTTAAAAAATGGATTATTTATTTGCATTAGTAGGAATACTTTTGTAATAAAAGGTCCTAATGAGACATAGCTATTTATGATATATATATATATCCAAAATATACATCAGTTATCATCTACAATATTTAGGTACAAAAGCAGATGCAGCTATCTAAAACAAACAATCTAACTTAAATAATCACAATTATTAAAACTAACTCCATGCTTATCATATAGTTGAGATCATGAGTCAATTGAAGCTAGACCACTATGAAAAACCTAGAAGCACTGGACGGCCGTTTCGTCCTATTGTGAGACTCCTCAGCACTGCGCATCCACGATCCCGCTTCGCGAGATTCGAACCCAGGACCTACCAGTCTCGAGCCATAGCACTTAACCGATAGACCACTGAGCCGGCATCCATGCTTATCAGTTAATATACTTTCAATATTTCAGCAAGTAGTTCATTTTATCACTTAATAATAACGTTTATTCAACTTATATTCTGTTCTTTTAATACTTCGTTTTTTCAAAAGTTGCTTACATTTGTTAACAATATCTCAATATGCTTCATAAATCAAGCATTTTGTCTAACTTTTCAAGAATCCAAATCAGTTTATGACAATTCAGTTTCCTACTTTTATACTTCAATAATTGGCTTTTGTTCGACAAGTACATTTTCGACAAAACTATTTATCTCTTAATTTGAATGAAATGATTTGGTTAAGCTAATTTGGAACTATTATAAGTAGTAAAAGTATGTAGTTACCGGTTGGTCTGTGATTTTGAAAATTGACTTATTGTTACATTAATTTAGCTCAATAAAAGCTTTGATTTCCCAGTGCATACTAACATATTTAGTTATTCAACTAGTATGCCATTGGAAATATTTCTGATTGAGATTTGGAGATAAAACCAGTGAGAAAATTAATAATTCGTTTACTTCAGTTGGTTTAGTATTTCATTTTATCGATTGGGTGATCAACGTGGATACTCAATGATTCGTACTAGTTCTAAGTAACAGGTACAAGTAGATCTCATGAAAAATAATGTTTTGTCATGGATTCATCGTAAGTTCAGAAGTTGGTCAAATGTTGTAAAATATAGAGAATCATCTTATATCGATTTCATGATTTGAAGTACTTAGGCTAAAGTAGATATTTCTGGTTGTAATTGAATAACGCTGCAAAAGTGTGTTGAATAAGCGAATAGTGGACAACTCTGACAAACGTCACATGAGGTTGACTGTTCTGATGAGTACTACTAATCAAACTTCTTGGTCCTTTCGATGAAAAATTTATGATTTTTTAACAAGTTTCTATTAATAATTCTCATGAAATAGGATGTTATTAAAAGGCTACTACATTAAGTAATTTATCTTGGTAACAAGTTAAGTGTTTTTTGGAAACCATAGTAGATTATTTCAAACATATATTTACCAAGTGTAGATTCCAATATCTACAGTTTACAAACTATATTGTTCTGATAAAATGTGGGAGACAACAAACCAGATCCCAGCAGAGGAAAAAATCAGGAAGAAGCGCTGGAAGTGGATTGGACACATATTGAGGAAATCACCCAACTGCGTCACAAGGCAAGCACTCACATGGAATCCTGAAGACCAAAGGAGAAGAGGAAGACTAAAGAACACATTACGCCGAGGAATGGAGACAGACATGAGAAGAATGAACAAAAATTGGATAGAACTACAAAGGAAGGCCCAGGACAGAGTGGGTTGGAGAATGCTAGTCGGCGGCCTATGCTCCATTGGGAGTAACAGGAGAAAGTAAGTAAGTAAAATAAAATGTTATATATTCTCATAATACAAATTTTAAGATATGATATCACTCGTCTGAAAATCTCATTCAATAAAATAAGGCTTGATACGGAAACTAGATAATGATAAAGCATCATTGAGAGACTTCATGTAACCGATTTTCAACAACTCAACTATCATATTTTAGCTACATTTCTTCAAAAATATGGATTACATTATTGATCTAAACCAACAATGTAACACTTAAGATCGAGTACATAAACATGTACACGGTAGATGAAATACAGTAATCACTTATTTTGTATGTACATATATTTACTTACATCACGAACTTTATGTACATCAAAGATTTCACTATTTGATGTTGCGGTAGGTATTGGCAATAATTCTGGTTCAGCCGATTTTATACAGTCAAACATGAATTGTTTTCTTTTTTCCTCTTCTAATTCTTTTAATTCCAATTCTTTTGAACTAACCAACTTTTGTGTGATAAGAAACATACAGAAAAAAAACATTGCAATATTAGAAATATGAAACCATTAGTGATTTGATTAATAGAAAGATTTAAGTGTGAAATCATTAAGTTTAAAACGTAAATTCCCTAGTGGTACGCTACAACTAGAAAACTGTATGATTTTGACTTATTTAACCAAACAAAAAATGGACAGTAACATTTGTGTGATCCGTAAAATATTGACTTGATTGTGTATGAAATATTATGGATCCATAAGCTTGAAGAGTTACAAACTAGGATACACTAATTGCTTAAGGATTTACAGTCATCAACGGTTCAGCAGTTAGTGTTATTTCAAGTGGAAAAAAATATCTTCGGATTGTATCGGATTGTATATCTTTTAAATTCACTTAGTATTGTTTGTTTGAAACTTCCCATTGTTATTTAGGACTGTAATTGATCAGTCTCTTATTGACATATGTGCATCCTGTGTGTATTACCTTGATGTATCCATAATTCACAAGCATTATAAGCAAAGATGGATAGTGGCTAGCAGTGGAATCCAGAAAGCGCGTTTCGTCCTATTTGGGACTCGTCCATCTTCGCTTACGATAATATATTTTGCTTCATTATCCTCTGTTATATCCAATTTATGAAGGTTAGTTAATTTAAGCTATCACTAAATTATAAAATTATTATCTGCAGTGGGACCCAAACATGAGTAAGTAACAATCAGAAATGATGTAATCAAGAAAGTGGTCAAGAGTTAAACAATTGTATAGAAATAGAGGGGTGAACATCATATAACAATGGTGGAATCATGAAGACAATTATTTAAAAAGAAAACTAAAAACAGGATTCAGTTACATATTTTCTCTAGTAAAACTAGTTTCCAGTCTCTAGGCAACTAAGTTTTCAGTAATACTAACAACAGTTTACATATATACGTCACATATCGCTTCTAATTCCATCTATATTATAATTGGAAAGTATAAACGAAACTGAATATACTAATATACTTTGTATATTAATTCAATATCTAAAAAACTCATTATCAAAAGTTATCATATGACACACTGATTAGTAATACATGTTATTTATGCATAATATAAAAAACACACAGAAAGCGATTAAAGCAATACAACTGAGGTAAATGTATAGGTATAGCTATATGTTTAAAATAAAGAATGAAAGTCTTTAAAAAGAATGTTCTTCGCAGCAACATTACAAATAGTGTTTTCCAGCTGATCAATATTCATCACTAATCTTATGGATATATTATCTCATCTGATCAACTCTATATGCACTTATCAATGTACCTGTTCATATGTAGCCAGGTATTATAGGTCGTTCAATGCCTACTTTATCCAAAAGAATTTAAGAAAATTACCCGGATTTGCTGAAAAGAGGCCGAAATGGCTCAATAAGAAGCTCAATAATGGTACACTTTGTGAACACAGGTGACTCAATCAAAGCGGACTCTTCGTTCAAAATAATTTAAAAGGTAAGTGGAAGGCTGCTAAAAGCAGTTGTATTGCATCTTCTTAACATTGCCGAAGCATTAGCTATATATTTGAGAAAACTAAAACTGTGTGTCCTAAAGAAATTGGTACAACCTCTTATACAATGGTCTTTATGTCTCATAATTTTTCTCTTATTTATACTTTTATCCTTTACAACCATCTGCCCTTCCTTCCATGTTTTCCATAGACCTTCTATTCCTAGCTGGCTTATTTCTTTTTCTTTGGTCCTCCCAATCACATTTCATTTCAATTTCAACAATTAATCATATCATACTGAGCCATCCTTTCGCAATTATAATTTCCTTATTTACCTTCATGATGAATATTTAAGCTTTTATCAATAAACCTATTATTAGTTTCTCTGGTTAAAAAGAACATTTTTTAAAATACCTTTGTTTATTCTACCTTACTGTTACCATGTTTAACAGAATTTTATTGTCACTATTAATGTAATTATTATCATCGTGAAAAAAACAGGTATGTACTTTTGCGATTGTCCAACTTTAAAAATTAAATTCACCGAAAAGAGAACTCTTCATAATCACAAAAATATGTTACATCAAAATAGCCTTTCTATTATACAAATATCAACTTTCAATGAAAACCGAAAAATGATAGGCATTATAAAGCATGTTACCTTTATAAGCAAAGATTGATAGTGGCTAGCAATGGAATCTAGGACGCGAGTTTCGTCCTATTTGGGACTCGTCAGCTGGATGTACCTGCATCTCAGAGTTGATGTTCACTCTAGGACTCCAACCCAGTACCTTTCGCTTCAAACGCCATCGCGTTTTCCACTCAATTACCGAGTCCTGATATCCACTTGCTTGTGCAATAGGGTGAAGTTTAAATTCATTTGATATTGTTTGTATGAATCTTCCTATTGATGTTTAGGACTGCAACTGGTAAGTCTCTTATTAGCATATGTGCATACTATGCGTATTGCCTCGATATAGCCTTAATTCACAAGCATTATAAGCAAAAATGTTTAGTGGCTAGCAGTGTTACCTTTATCCAAAAGTTTCGTATTATTTTAATCATTAGTTTAAAGAATACCAAACTAAACAGTAAAAACAAATAGCTTTTTTTGAAAAGCGTAAAAAGCAAAAATCATAATTTTCAGAATTAAGTTAGTAACCCACCAGAAATTATTGTGTTAAAAAAGAAAAAGATGATTTATTCAAAATGAATTGTGAATGAATGAAATATATAACTGAAAACAAGAAGGAATATATATACATATGCTTCAACACTCCATGTGTTTTATTATAATATCTTATCTTACCAATTTATTGATATTATTCAGAAGGGTACGAAATGGTGATGTTAACCACTAAATAAGGAATTAGTTAATTTAAAAAGTTATATAAAAATGATTTCTATTGAAATGTATACGAATCATATTACGATAAAAGTAAATTACTTGAGTAAATGTATGGTTGTCAATCAGTCAGTCAGTTACAACGTAGAACTTTGTACGTACATACATCAGTTCGAGTTGTCATACCATATTAGCACAGAGATGCAGTTGTCCATTCAAATCCCATATCGGTAGAAGTAGTAAGAGTATAAGCAGTAAACTGAAAGATTAGGGTTTGAAGACGTTATTTAAGGAGTGTAATACAGTGAAATAAATTTGGAAAGAGAAAAAGGATAGTAACATGAAGAATTCAGAAGATTAGAATTTGGCAGAACACAAAGAGTGGATGCACCTGCGCCATTGCATTGTATGGTTGAATGAAGTGTTGTATTGGTAAAGCTAATGATAGATGGTTTATTATGTGAAATAATGAATGATTGGATAAAATTATCATGTTTAATTGTAAGTGTAGTCAAATTCTTAATTCGAGATGTTGTGTAACGATCCAGTTGAAAATGTAGATTATGGGAATTTGACTTGATATTCTCTAGGTAGCTTACTAGTTGTGAAATCTCAAGCTCCTACGTTCGAAACCTTGGGGAATCGTGGATACACGCTGCTGCGAAGCCTTACACCATATCCAAGTAACTGTTAATTGTTTTCATGTTTTTAGTAGTTCCTTCTCTGTTACTGACCTTTGACGAAAAACAGATTCCAGACAATCGAATGTTTTCATGATGAAAGTGAGAATACTTATAACTCAGTATGGATATTAGATATTTAGTTAGTGATAGAAATATTAACTGAAAAAGAACTGTTAGTTTTCATCTAAGATATCATGAAATAAAAGTAATTAAAATTCACTTTTAGAAACTAAAGAACTTACTTCCCAGTTAATAGTTTCCCGTTTTAATAGTTGCAATGCAGCTTTTTCTTCTTCCATAGAAGGTACACTATCATGTTTTTCTACTGTTTTGCTAATATCTGTTGTATTTCTAAAGGAAGAACTATCTGTTGAGTGTTCTATATTCTGTAATTCTTTCAATTTATTTGATTGACTACTTTGCTGACAGTGCTCATTTTGATCACTTGATATTTTTGGTGCTTCTTTTAAAGTATTTGTGTACTTTTGTCGATTGTTCAAAATTAATAATGTGCGAGAATGATCATCTGAACTACCGATACGCGGTAGGACCCAATCGAATGTGTTTGGGACAATTACAAAATGACAATAATTATGATGTCGATGAGTATGTTTGTGATTATGATGACGATGGATTGTCTTCTCAAATTTACTAACATCATCATTGTTATCATCATCTAAACAGAAATGTTCACTTGAAACTGGACTGACAATAGATGATTTGAAAAAATTTAAATTTCCTAATGATTTTGAATGAAGTTTGCTAATGATTGTGTTGGCTTTATTCGTATCTTTGATTTCATTACTTTTAATCGATAATTGACTGACCTCCATATCTGTGCACTGTTTAACATCATCCTCGTATCCATGAAATTGACAAGTTAGAAGGAAGTCAAATAAAATTTTCGATCTGTTTTAAACATAATTTTAGGGGAAAAAAACGAAAGGAAGGGGGGTTCACAACACAATTGTTAATGAAAAAGTGTCCAAATAATAACAATCTATACTGGTTACTAAACAGTTTCTGACTTATCAGTCAATCAAGCTGATAAATAGTCAAGAGTAAATGTTACTGTTCAGTTGTTTTACAGTAGATGATGATAACAACTCATCTAAAAGTTGCTATGTATCATTTTGGTATACCTACTTAATCAGTCTCCGATTTGGTGAGACAAATATTTTTCTGGAATATAAATAACTACTCAATAGATTATATATAGAATATAACTCTATGGTTTAATACCTTTGTGAATCTAAATAAAAGAGAATGCTGTAAATAATTTAACGAGTGATATAAATCAACTTGTTATGAGTTCTAAAGTACTTCAAATAGGAAAGTATTTGAGAAATTATGAAACAATAACATTTTCTATGTTTGAATTCACTTAGTATTGTTTGTTTGAATTTTCTCATTGATGCTTAGGACTGCAACTGGTCAGTCTCTTATTGGCATATGTGCGTACCGTGCGTTTTGCCTCGATATAGCCTAATTTCACAAGCACTATAAGCAAAGATGGATAGTGGATGGCAGTGGAATTCAGGACACGCGTTTCGTCCTATTTGGGACTCGTCAGCCGGATGTACCTGCATCTCAGAGTTCATGTTCATTGTGGGACTTAAAACCCAGTACATTTGGCTGTCAGGACTAAGTAGCTGGCTGGATAACGCGATGGCGTTTAAAGCGAAAGGTACTGGGTTCGAGTCCAAGAGTGTACATCAACTCTGAGATGCAGGTACATTCAGCTGACGAGTCCCAGATAGGACGAAAGGCGCGTCCTAGATTCCACTGCTAGCCACTATCCATCTTTGCTTATTTTCTATGTTTGTTACATAATAAAAAATTTAATAAATTCATTTTCACATAGATTACTAAGTCATAACTGATCAATGATACAATAATAAAAAATAATTCAGACGGTATTCGTGTATATTTCAGTTAACAACAATGAGTATCCACTACTAACTTAATCATTTGTTTTTCATTATCACATATACAGAAGAATGAATTCACATATGAAATTAATGTTTTACATGATGAAATAAATTAAGATATATATTTAAACTGATAGTAACCTACATGTAATATTTTTATATTAGAGCTATCAATGTAATACCCAGCATTCATTTCGTCCTATTGGTTAGATATAGAAACATTCTAATATTTATATTTACACTTCTAGTCAACTTAATATCTATAGCTTCGAACTCTAGTAGGTTATCAACCTGTAATAACTTAGTCCACATCGTCACTGAAGTATCCATCGTGTATGATATTTATTCTTCATAAAAGTTTTTTTTCATTTTTCATATTTAGGACTAGAATTTGACATACCTTTTCTTGGATGAAATTTCATTTAGCCAGGGAAGTCTTATTAACTGTCTTCTCTTGTAGCGGGGATGCTGTTTACGAAATTGAAGGAACGAAAAGCGAATGTTCAGAGCTTTAATTAGGCTGGTGGACACAGAGGATCAACCTAGAGGAGCTGGAAAATATTGATTTCAAACCAATGGTGCATATGGGATCCAGGATCCTGAGGGAACAAATAGTGTATGAAACTATTGTTGATCACCAACTACCATGGGAACGCATCTCCTTACGTTGCTCCACTGTCTTGTGGACTAGACTTCTAGGTAAAATGCCTGGAGTGCGGTCTACTAAGAAGACCACCTGCTTCTATTTGGGCGTCCGGGAGGTATCCCAGCTCTCACACAAATCTAATGATTTATATGGCACATATATATTTGGTGCCTTTTCGTACCAATGTATCCAGATAAGAGGATATAAATGAAATGCAGCATGAGACCTAGATTCACCTACTAGCTACAGCTTAAAAATATAATAAATTCTAAAATAGAAATTGGTCTAGAGTCATCTACACAGAATTAATAACGTACTAACGGAGACTAACAAAGATTTAGATCTGAATATCAACTAACCAGAAACACAACCTCTTACGAAGAGTTTGAATTATTTTCAGAATTGTTCAAAGTTTACTTAAGGATACTCACAACTAATTCAATAAAGTTAGAGATTCAGAATGGAATTACAATGAAGTAGCAACTCATTATAACTTATATTTGAATCGGTTTCATAATAATTTTATCATTCAAAATATCTAAGAAAACTTTCAAACAGTTTTTTTTTGGAATGGGGGTTTGTGAAGATTGTAATGATTTTAATGGTTGAATTCATAGGTCGATGTAAGTCAGACCACCATTGAAAACCTGGAAGCACTGGACGGCAGTTTCGTCCTAGTATCGGACTCTTAAGTATATTAGAAAACATTAACAAAAATATTCTTTCATTTCATTAAATAATGACATAATGTCAAGTAAATTACGATTACTTTTCATTTGGTATTAAAAACCAATATTCTTCTGATTGAACTGTAAACCAATATGGATGTCTTCTATGATTGTTATTTTCAACTGAATTAGTATATGCTAATATACATAAATAAAATGGATTATCATCTAAACAAAAGGAAAAAGAAACACAAATGAGACTAAAGAAATTGTCTTGCGTAAATATATATGCAAAGGAAATTTTACTAATATATTACTTATAACAATATGATCATCTGCAAACAGAATACAGGTAGTAGAGTGAATGACGACCAGGTCTTATTCGATTAATTTTCAACAGTCAGAACATTTTAGTTGAGGAATCATTAGTAATCAAGATATTTCAAACTGAGAAGCAAGAACTCATGTATCTTAAATAAATAAAAGCTAAAATGTTTAAATTCGTTAAATATTGTTTGTTCGAATCTTCCCATTGATGTTTAAGACCGGTGCTAGGTTCGAGTCCCGGAATGATAATCAACTCTGGAATATAGGTACATCCAGCTGACGAGTCCCAAATAGGACGAGACGAGATGAGCACGTCCTGGATTCCATTTCTAGCCAGCATCCATCTTTGCTTATAAGATGTTTGTGTTTTACTGGGTAAATAGTACCATAGAATCAAAATGAGTAGGAATCCAGTAATCGTTGTTTATAACTTCTGTTAGTTATGTCCATAACTAACCAATCAAATTGTTGCTTAAGCTCCCACCATGTCAATCTGGTCTAGTATGTCTGTAGACTATCTCTATTGCATGTGACTCGCCTATTGAAGGACTCATAATTTTTATTGATTTCGATAAGACACGCAATACTGATCGGTATGTTAGTGAGTTCCACCTAATGACTATAATTCCCTTAATTATTGTACTAATCGAATTGTTATTTTTATGTTTAGAAACAGACAAATTTTAAAGTCAAGTTGTCCTTGTTTTGACTATAGCTTTCACATAGGCTCTGGGGTCGCCGGTATCACGTTTACAGTTCTAGTAGTATATCTGTAGAACAAATTAAATATTACAACTTCATTTGAAAAGCGATTTGTTAATCAATGATCATACAGTGTTTCCGACTAGCATTCCGCTTAATTGATGCTAAAAATCTTGGTTTTTCCACTAAAAATATTACTGGTTTGGTTCTATGGCAGCAAAGTTATTAAAGTCAACTTATAACTTTAAAAATATAAAGTGTTTAAAGGATTCACCTGATATTTTGATGGATGTGGTACATTTTAATGTCGGTTTTAAATTTTAAAATGACTCAATCAGGTCTTTTGATCATATTAAGCAACTTCGAAAATCCGAAATATCAATAAACTTACTATTATTAAGCTGTCATTTATGTGTAAGGAGACATTATAACACATGAATAATGTAAGAAGCAATTTGATCAACCTCCTGAATATAGTTGATCAATTTGTTTTGATATCTTCGCTGCTTTTGTGGGTACTACAATATTTAATTTGACGAAGTTGAGTTAATGCTTTTGGTTGTGAAGGAGTCGTAAAACCAATAGCACATCTATTGATATACAAGGGACTCTGAATTTATTATTCCCCAATTCGTAATGTTTTTCATGAGAGCCTTATAATGAGGTTCATATAATTTAAGCGTTTACTCAAGAAATTTATTTATTGAAAATTGTGATCCACAGAGTCGATATTAGTTGATGAACTGACCATAAAGACTAATTCGAACACACACAGCATAGAGCCAATAAATTTTGTCCACAAGTCAGGTAGATAGATAGCATAGAAATTAATTCAAGTATTTATCAACTATAATAAGTGATGACTTAACTTGTTGAAGAGTCCTAACTAACATAAAACGTATGTTCAGGGTCACTCTGACAACTACTGGCGACTACTTAACTTTATTAAAATAAATCCATCAGGAAAATGATACACGTGTGTATTCGAGATTCAAGTTACAATCAATATTAGAAAGTAACACAAGAATTACGTAAAAAATTGAATTGTTCAAGCATAAAATGTGTTACACGCTTCGTTTATTCTGAATGAGATTAAAAACGTGTAAGTTGCTTATTGAAACTTCAATTTCAGTTTGCTAACTCCAGCTTTTACCCAGAGATTCATCATTCAAACAATAATTTAAGTTGACTCCAAGTTAATGATTTAGTAGAAAAAACTATCAACTGGAATAAACTAAAACAAGAAAAAATAGTATGAGAGTGTGTGATGAGTGTAGAATTCTCATAATTCACGTCACTAGATGATCTTATTTAGATAACCATTGAAATGGATAGCTATTTCGTCATCCTATGGAACTCGTAAGCAACATGCACCAACGACCTCACCTAGAATCGAACCAATGATCATTGTTCTTGCCTAACCACTAGACCACTGATTTACAAGTCCAACTTTTAGCAGTTCGTGAAATAGTGCAACTGTCTTACATTACAATCCACGTCGCACATTGTTGAGGAATCTTATACTAAGAAGAAATAGCTGTCCAATGCCTCTTCATTTACCACGGGGGTTTGGTTAAGATTAGCTTTTGATTTAAACTATGAAATGTACATTACCTGTAGTTCGTAAATTATTCATTTTTTTATAACCAATGGGAAACTGGGAATTATAGATTCAATAAACTGTCCATGTTATTTTTATAATTTAAAATTAAAAAAGAAGCATTTTTAAAACTCGATGACGGTTAAAACTGATAATCAAAGAATTTCACTACTTACAAGTATTATATAACAAATAAAATAGGTTTCCACTTGTAGGCGAAAGTGATATTTCCCTTAGGGAATATCAGATACTCTTGTGTTTAATCATGTAACAAAATTTGAATTTTATGGCAAACACTTTAAAAAAATGTGAAGAATAAGTTTCAAAAGGAGTGAAGAATTTGTAGAATAAAATAAAGTTTAGTGTATAGTTAAATCTTAGTTTAAGTAATATAACCCCTGTTATTATGAAACAAAAAAAAGCTAAATCAAATCAAACATCACCGAGTATATAGAGATTTATACTAGGTACAACTTCAGATCACCATTTGTTTTGTTTCCGGTGGGAACTAGATCTTTTTATGAAATACATTTTCATAACATTGAATAGTAACGGATGAAAGTGAAATTCACTGAAACATTAAACAAGCGTAGATTTACTGCAAACAGAAAACATAGTAACAGTTTATTTGTCATAATTCTTTTCTGAAAGCCAACATTCATCAAACCACAGGATGATTGAGTGAATGTTTAAAGAATATGCCTTTGTAGAGGTTAATTCCTCTATACCTGACTCCAATGAATAATATCCCGTTGACTGAGTATTTACGCAGACCAATTCCCTAGTAGTATTGTAGTGAACAAAACACTGGTTGGGGACAATCGAATGTAATTAAGCAAAATTTACAGGCTATCTCACTAAATTCTGATAACCATACAGCAAACAGTTAATTTGCAAAATAACAATCAACTGTCTCAATCTACACTGTTCCTTCTGTAAATATCAATCCATCTTTTCTAACTTCATTGTTTGTGCATTTTCCTGCCAATTGCGCTTCATTTCAGTTCTTTCCTTATCGGTCTTCTGCCAAATATATTCTATGTCTAACCATCACCATAGACTACTTATATGGATATAAGTAGACCACACCACAGTATTATGAATTTCCTCGAGATTATTCATAAAGCCAGAAAACCGGTTGTAGGAATAGTATATTGTTAAGAGTTGGTAAAATCGACAAGCAACGCAGAAAGTGAGTGAGAGAGAGCGTAGAGAGTAAAGTGAAACAAACCAGAAAAGGCACGTGAGCCAACTCGATTTAATCAAGCGTGAATAGATATTTTTATATTCAAACAAAAATAAGCTACAGAAACATGATGAATAGCGTAAGTAATTACTACACATACGATCATATAAAAATATATCACGGTTATTAGGCGAATAAGTGACAGGTTAAAAACGTGACTTGAGAAGAATGAATAGATTGATTTGTCCAGAGGCTAGTATACCCTATATGAGCTTGACATAGTACTAGCCTCTACACCTTCACTTCATTTTGTTATTCACTGACGTTATCATTGAGTTTATATTACATAAATTGTTTATGTTTTTAAGTACTCGCTTCGGCGGTACATATATTAAAATTGGAACGATACAGAGAAGATTAGCGTGGCCCCTGCGCAAGGATGACACGCAAAATCGTGAAGCGTTCCATATTTTTGCCCCCAAATGCCCTGGTACGGCTGAGAGTACGGAGAGTACGCTCTCCCTCCCGAAATGCTCTCACATGTCCACGCGTATATAGCCTCTAACAGGGAAGTCCTACTCACTACCTTCTCGTAGTGGGGGTGTTATATACGAAATTGAGAGGACGAAAAGCGAATGTCCGGCGCTTTAACTGGGTTGGTGGACACGGAAAGTTCACCTAGAGGAGTTGGAAAATCCTGATTCCAAACCAATGGTGCACATGGGCTCCAGTATCTTGATAAAACAAATGGCGTATGAACCAAACGTTGGTCACCGGCTACCATGGGACTGTATCTTCTCACGATGCTCCACTACCTTGTGGATCAGACCTTTAGGTCAAAGGCTCCGGTTGTGGCCCCCTAAGAAAACCACCTGTTTCGGTTTGGCCACCTGGGCAGTATCAGATCCCTCACACAAATCAAATGAGATTTGTGCGGCGCATATGTATCAGGTGCCTCTTTGTACCAATATTTATGTGTTCAAATAAATAAATAAACTATTTAATCAGGATAAATGCAAATTTATAAATTTAAATCATTATCCATAATTCATAACAAATTCTTACCTAAATCGCATTTCTTCAAATTTGAAGCAGACGAACTATCAGTTGTAATCACATTTTCAATATCTTTTTGTCCAATATCATGTTTCTCACCTGAATTCATTTCATAGGTATTTCCTTTACTTTCTGTAGAATTTGACAACTTCTCCGTTGAACTATCATCGTTCTTTGTAATTATTACACAAGGTGTTTGTTCGGTAGAATTTATCAGTTCATTAACATCACATTCAATATTCATGTTGCTGGGACATGAAGTAGGTTGCCTAAGGTAAATATGAAAAATAATGACATATTTCATACAGAATAGAATATTTTAAAATTAAGCTCATAATCATTCAAAATTCATGTCTCATAGAAATTACAAACGGCAATCGTACAGGAACAGTTTTAAGACTGATATATTACATGCAATCAATAAAACATTTGACAGCGCCGAAAAGTATATATACATATATCGGACCGTCAGTCGTTAGGTTTTCTGTTCTTTAAAAACATGATAATATCGTTGAACAGTTGTTTTCTTTAGACTTGTGTTCTTATTTGAATACACTTTTTGAGTTGATCAAGTTATCACTAAACCAAATATGCCATATTATTTTTATTCTTGCCTATAGTAACTTCTTTTTCGATAGTTACTTATATGACGTAATAGACTCATGTTGCATTTTGGCTAGAAGAAATTGACAATTAATCTATAATGGAGAATGTTTATTACTTGACAAAATGAACCTTATAACAACCCTCTGATCTAATATTCACTCAGAATAACTAGCTAAGCATTTATTAATTCAGTGATAAATTGAAGTTTTTCTTTTGTTTTAATCGATTGTCGTTCTAAATGTTTTTGGCTGTGATATGAGTAACACTGAAACACGCGAATAACGATTATAAATCGACTTGAATCTTGTTGAGCGAATCGAATGTATTCCTATGATTGACTAGTATATTTTAACATAAAAATAGATCAACGACAAGGTGTATAATTACTCTGTTATTAGTCATTTCATTAAGGCATTTGTTAACATCTGTTATGATGGAACTTAATGGTACAATCCAATCCCCTATTTCTACTGAAATTGTTCATCCAGTCAATTTTTTTTAGTTGGTTCACGTTTTATTGAAGTTTTAGCTATAGGAAATTGATCAATATACTTATATTCGGTGTTATTTCATATCTAATCAGTTTAGAAACATTTATCTCTTTGTTAAAAGTAACTCCCTCAGCTCAAATTTTGCCAGATATGGGATCACTGATGCTTCCCAGGTATGTGAATGTTTCGCCATCAAGTGTGATCGGGTTGGTGTTCTCTTTGTTGCATTTGAGAATCTTGTTTTCTCCTTTGTGTATTTTGAGGCCTATTGATGCAGAGACTGCTGCTACATTTGCTGTCTTCGTCTGTATTTGTTCGTGTGTATGAGAGAGGAGGACGATTTTTAAAGGTCTGTATAAAAAACTGGTTTACGGAAATTACAAAAGGCATATTATGGATAATGATGAGATATCGAATCATATTGCAATAGTCTGAAATATAACTAGATAGAACTGTAATGTATCGCATAAGCACCAAGTAGTGATCGCCTTGGTTTTAAATTGTGTGTAAAAAGACTTTGTCGTCCCTTCGACAACATCATATTGCTACTATTATTATGTTATTATTTAACCCCTTTTCGGTGTTTTTTGATCTATAACCGTATTCATTCATACAAGATAGTGAACTACATTCAACAACACCTGAAAACCATATATAATTCACCAATTCATGTTCACTTGTCTACAGATATTAATGTTGTATTTTACATGAACGATGAATGACAATAACAGAGTAGAATGAATTCACAAAATCAGAATGTTTAAACCTCTCTTTCCAAACTTAATCAATTTACAATGAGTAGAACTAAGCTTATTGTACTTTATTAGTGCAGATGTATGGAATCGAAAAATTATATATCAGAACGGAATTATGTTGTACAAGTCTTATCAGGTGAAGTCAGTCTCTTACGAAACTAACCTCAGAGAATTATACATTTTTACCAAACCAATTGAATAGTTATATATATATATATAATTTATTTATTTATTTGAACACATAAATATTGGTACAAAGAGGCACCTGATACATATGCGCCGCACAAATCTCATTTGATTTGTGTGAGGGATCTGATACTGCCCAGGTGGCCAAACCGAAACAGGTGGTTTTCTTAGGGGGCCACAACCGGAGCCTTTGACCTAAAGGTCTGATCCACAAGGTAGTGGAGCATCGTGAGAAGATACAGTCCCATGGTAGCCGGTGACCAACGTTTGGTTCATACGCCATTTGTTTTATCAAGATACTGGAGCCCATGTGCACCATTGGTTTGGAATCAGGATTTTCCAACTCCTCTAGGTGAACTTTCCGTGTCCACCAACCCAGTTAAAGCGCCGGACATTCGCTTTTCGTCCTCTCAATTTCGTATATAACACCCCCACTACGAGAAGGTAGTGAGTAGGACTTCCCTGTTAGAGGCTATATACGCGTGGACATGTGAGAGCATTTCGGGAGGGAGAGCGTACTCTCCCCACTATCGGCCGTATCAGGGCATTTGGGGGCTAAATGGAATGTCGCTGCCAGGATATATATATATATATATATATATCCAGAATAGTCACAGTGGTTTAATAAAATTAAAACCCCTTTTATCTAAATCCAAAGCCTTCACAAAGCGAATTGCGTCAAATACATTTATACAAATTATCTTCTATGACAATAATTAAATTAATAAGACAACTTAATCATATTAAAAAACGGAATTGAAAAATGATATAAAAATGGAAAAAAAGCCTTAAGGCAACCAAAATTTTTGTATTTCTCTTTTGTTAATTTAGTTTCCATTTAAAAACCAAAGAAAAATTTTCAAGAAAAAAAAAAGGATCTTTCCACTTTTTTTTACTTGGCGCATTAGAATATTAATTAGTTATTGGGCATTGATCCATTTATATTGATCAATTAGCGTAATTAAGAAAAAAAAAACAGGTCGAAAAAGAGGAAGGATATAATCTAATTAATGAAATGCATTTGTTGGGTATGTACTTAGTAAATTGAAATATATTACTTATCACAAAGGAAGGACACTTTTAAATAGATGAATAAAATTATTTTTGAAAAAGAATAGTGTAGAGATGAATGAATAAAAATACCTTGTATAGTTTATTTATATCTATAAGAAATGACGAAAAAATTGAGGGAGGATTAACTGTATACATTTGTAGAGCTTTGGTGAAATAAATGTTCAAGAATTCATACAGTTATACATAATGAGGTGTGTCGCTCAATTTTGTGGATTAGTTGAAGTTAGACATTAACACAGTTGGATGCCGGCTCAAAGGTCCAGAGGTTAAGCGTTCGCGCGCGAGACTGTGGACGCGCAATGCTGAGTCCGACAATAGAACGAAATGGCCGTCCAGTGCTTGCAGGTTTTCCATGGTGATGTAGCTACAATTGAATCATGATCTCAATTATTAAAATTACTATAATATCTACAAAAACCCTTCTGATATTATTGTTGTATTTATCTGGACCTTATTTCTAATTCGATTTTATAAACCAAGTTTTAATGTGTTCACTGGTTTAAGTAACTTGGAAGTGGCTGAAATATGTTTGAACATAACGGTGGTTGTGGCAATGGGTATTGGAGACCTGAATTGAGGTGTTTTCTTCGTTGCTACTCGTCAGGGTGGTATAAATGGCAAGCAGATAGAGATATTGCTTCATGTATGCTATAAACCATGTGCAAAGCAAAATGTCTGTTGGGGCATAATAAATATCAGCAGTGCTACATCACAAATAACTGAAATTACGAAATACAATTAATGAATTTTATCAAATAATCATTGCAAATCTTAAAAGTACTGCCTGTTGGTGAGAAGGTTCAGAAAACTAATGAGGTAGATTTTAGTAATAACACAGGTTTTGAAAACAAACAGATAGTACATTTTCTTTCAGTACTGTGTAAACTTACGTTCCACGTTTTGTAAAATACATAACAGATGGATCCCTGTAAACTGCGATTGTACGAAATTGACTCAAGGGAATTTGTTTACAATGATTTTCCAGTGGGTATTGTTCTTCGTCGTATGGTTTAAACACAAACATATTTGTAGTTACCAAAATTATTCCAGGAACAGAACACTAGTACAGGATATAAGTAGAGAAATATGTAAAAAGAGAAATTAGTAAAAACATTGAGCAGAAGAAAAAATCACTTTAATCAATGAAGTTCCTGTAGTTTTACGTCTAGGAGCAAAATGATCTTAACCATTTTAAAGCAGAAGTTATGGAATGCAAGAAAGAAAATGGTTAGTTGGTCATTAAAAAAAATTAATCCGTATCATATTTTTGATAGTTTTTAGGTATTTACTATGATATTAAGATAAATGAACTCAGCTGTTGTGATAAATGGAAATTGGAAAAACATAATAAATGAATTTGATGTAAAATGTAGGGATTAGTATTCATGAATTGTCAAAAGAAACAATGCAGATGAAAGTAGAATCTAAAGTTTGTTGATATAATTCAGTTAGCAATACCTTACTAAAGTCATATCTGTTGAACAATGAGATAGTTGAGATTTAAAGACATTGTTAGTACAAATGGATTGTAGCTAGTAGTGGAATACGAAATGCGCGTTTCACCTTGTTTGGATATTGCTGGCTGGATGTATCTACATTCCATGCTGATCTACACACATTTATTAATACTGATTGAAAGTTGGATGATTTAAATACTAAGTAACGTCTAATCATAACTAAATAAAGTATATGAATGCCATAACAACGCAATATCATCAGCTATTTTTCACTAAATTAAGACTAAAGCTTATTAGCCTATTGGGAAATGAAAACAGACATAAACATGTGCTTAATAGGAGGCCGTTACACACTGACGTTTTAGCAAATAATTGGAGAGATGGAACAAAATACACAGCAGAAGCAGAGCTGGTAACACAATATCTTGAGAGATATCATATACGCACTAATTTAGAAGTGAAATATCAACCGAGATATACGTAAGCATGTTATATTTGTACAAAGAAACTACTTTGATGATTGGGCCAAGAGTATTCGTATTTATAACTTGAAATATGAATAATTTGAAAAGTTATATCAGTACAGATAAACTTCTTACTTATTTTTGATAAAGCCCTTAAATCATCACCTTTATTTCTCATTTTTTACCTCGTTGATAGCTCAATCATAGAATCTGATCCGAAAATTGACATTAGTCCATTTTATTTAAATAATTTATAAAACAACCATAGTAAAATCTTACTGAAAGCCTTCTAATGAAATAAGGATTCGGCAAAAAATCTTTAGAGAAATCAGAATTAATTATATAAATCTGATACTTACAAACATACGTCTATTTTATATTAGAAATCAGATAGGTTTAAAATCTTATTTGGTTGTGACTAGTGAAATCTGACGAGAAGAGTTCTGTAGGAATAAAATATAAGTGTGAATTCATTGGACCTAATCCATTTAGGATCCGATTCACATTAATGACTACTGCTACTACGACAAATTTATTTCGTTGAATGACATTAACGAAGTAATAATTGTATTATACAAATAAGTCTCCTTATCTGTATTACGGTATTTGTATACCGTCTAATGATTAAAAAAATATTCTCGATGGGGTCAGATATTTTTATTATAATCTAAGTTGATCAAATGTCTCAATATTCCACGGTATTAATATCATTCTACTTTGAATGAAATACTAGTGTAAGTAATAATAGAAGTATTAACACAGGTACTGGGTTCGAGCCCCAGAGTGAACATCAACTCTGAGATGCAGGTACATTCAGCTGACGAGTCCCAAAAAGGATGAAACGCGCGTCCTGGATTCCACTGCTAGCCACTATCCATCTTTGCTTATTAATACAAATATTTGAGTAGATAAGTTCAAATAGAGTATTCAGTAAACTAATTATCATATAATAATAACAATAATAAAAAAAATAATTGAATTGATTAACGACAGAAATCCGATTTGTTCTTGGCAAATACAGTTTTATTTTTCTACTATACACAAATCAATTATTCATTATTTACTTACTTGTAAGTCGACAACAAATTTACAGTCAAACTTTAGATATTGACATGCCATTGGATCATTTTCTTCATCTGCATAATCCTTTAGATAAGAATACAAGTGATCATGAAAATAGTGTTATATAAGTTAATAATTTAATCCAATTGATGTAATTTACAATGATTAAATTTTCTTTAATGAAATGTCAGTAATATTGAGTTAAGTCACCAAAGATCAAGTTTAATTATTAGAGAATAATTAGTAAATAAGCAAACATTGGATAGAACTAGAAGGGAAGGCTCAGGACAGAGTGAGGTGGAGAATGTCGGTCGGCGGCCTATGCTCCATTGGGAGTAGCAGGCGTAAGTAAGTAAGTAAGTAAGTAAGTAGACTACTAAAGTGTTTAAGACAATATCAATGGGAATATATCGTGAGATTAAAGGAAAGCGAAATTAATCAGCAGAAATATCATATTGTAAGTTAACTTCACCTAAACAACAACGTAAAACTGAGGAGAACTGGATAGCGAACTCTATGATCCAAAAGTAAATAAAGTGTACTAATTTAGACTGAAGCCTTTGAATTCAATCTTTTGCCATGTTATCACTGCTCACCGATGATGAGTGCTATATTACGAGAAACTGTTCCTAATTTTCGCTGATAGTCTAACCTGAAGTTAATCTGTGTTACAGGATTTCGTCAAATAGTAGGAATTCCACAAACCGTTGATTGTATCATAAAACTTGCTCAATGTCATCAGAGACAAGTAAGTACCAAGAATAGTTGTCTTTATGATAGAATTAAAAGGTAGCGGATATTATATTTTAAATCTTTTGAATAGTTGTAAAGTAACTCGCAAAAATTAAGGTCGAAAATACTGATCATATTACTGTAATTAATCTTGAATGAATATTATTTAAGTGTCTTAGAGATGAATATGACATAATTAATTAGCATATTTGACGTTTAAATACATTTTTCCCCTGTTTATCAATTCATGATGAAAACTATTTGAAACGAATCAAGTAATTTGATAGGATTAAACTGAATAACTTTCTTTTATAATTAGATCGGAGAGGGTTTTTGTCGAGAATTTAGTATTTTCATAGTTGAAATCATGAGTCAATTGAAGCTAGACCACCATCGAAAACCTGGAAGCACTGGACAGCCGTTTCGTCCTATTATGGGACTCCTCAGCAGTGCGCATCCACGATCCCGCACCCGCGAGATTCGAACCTGGGACCTACCAGTCTCGCGCCAGAGCCCTTAACCTCTAGACCAGTGAGCCGGCATCCAACGGTGTTAATGTCTAACTTCAACCAATTCACGAAGTTGAGCAACCGTTCACCAATTGTCTTCAGTGAGTTGATATCTCTACAACAGACTTGGTAGAACTCCACTGGTCACTGCTTCCCACTAGAACTCAAGGAAATATCTCTTGAAGTCAGTCACTAGTGAGCATATGATTATAGATCAGAGGGGGGTTTTGTGGAGAATTTAGTATTTTCATAATTAGGTTCAACTATAAAGATACACCCTGAAGCATATTAAGTAAAGTAAAAAAAATCGCTATATTAATTTTTATGTTATATATTATCATCCACTTAGATACAAAGTTTTCCCTGATTTTCATGACCTCAGATTTACCTTAATTATTGTTTTTCTCATTGAATAATATCGATTATGAGAAAAAACACGGAAATAAACAATAAACAAAAAGAGAAGCGTGATAAATTGAAAATAGTGACAAAGGTAAACAAATCAGAGAAAAACTGCCTAATTCGACAAAAGACTTAAACATGATAGATCAAAAGAAAAATGAAGAAAGATGTGAATATCTAAATTAATTATTCATCCTATTAATATTGGGAAAAAGGAATAATAATATTTCAAGGCATAAATATCAACGAAAAAGACAGAAAATACAGTCACGTCATTTGATATATTGGGTTGTTTATCATTATGAAATATATTATTATAAATGTCCATTGGTACAAAGGAGCACCAGATATATATGCGCCGCACAAATCTCATTTGGTTTATGTGAGGGCTGTGATACTGCTCAGGTGCCCAAACTGAAGCAGGTGGTTTTCTTAGGGGGCCACAACCGGAGCCTTTGACCTAAAGATTTGTTCCACAAGGCAGTGGAGCATCGTGAGGAGATGCAGTCCCATGGTAGCCGGTGACCAACGATTGATTAATACGCCATTTGTTCCCTCAGGATACTGGAGCCCATGTGCACCATTGATTTGGAATCAGGGTTTTCCAACTCTCTTAGGTGGACTTTCCGTGTTCACCAACCCGGTTAAAGCGCCGTACATTCGCTTTTCGTCCTCTCAACTTCGTATATAACACCTCCATCACGAGAAGGCAGTGAGTAGGACTTCCCTGGCAGCGGCTATATACGCGTGACCATGTGAGAGCATTTCGGGAGGGAGAGCGTACTCTCCCCACTCTCGGCCGTACCAGGGCATTTGGGGCGAATGTTTATTTAAGTAAGAATAGTTTAATAATCACCTTAAGATAAATGGTTTATATTGTGAAGATACAAATAATATCTAAAAGAGAGAAGTTATACAACCTATAGCAATTGAGATCGTATTGTAGCGAACACGATCACAAGTACGGACAACAAATTGTATTTGTTAAAATGTGAATACCATACATTCAAAAATTCATTTGCACAATGTCTATCAATTGTTTCACACTTTGTTGTCCCTTCATTTCTATACCCATCACTCTCTGTTTCCGTTCTTTTCTACTTGATCTTCTCAACCTTTCGACATCAAGCATTCCACAATCGACTTGTGATAAATACTACTTATGTCTGTAGACATCAGTAACACACACACACACACCACAGTGTCATCTAGCGAACTAATGAAAAGATTTAACTTGAAATCTATCATAATTTGTAATTCCACAGTATTTTAAACATAGGTTTTGTAAAACAAACTATTATTGAAGGAAAGATTATGTGAATGATGTTATAAATAACTTAGAGCAGTTACAATAGTAAATGTTTAAAGTATTATTTTCAAATCTAAGAATGTCAAAGTAAATATTACTTTGTGTACTTAATCACTTTATAAGATATGAAAGTGCCAATAAAGACTAATTCAACTATTTAGTTATTTAATCCAATGTAAAATAATAATAATATATTCACTGGCTGGATACTATCAGCAAAAGCGTTTTATGGGAGAGGACAAACCAGCTTCCAGATAAACAGGAAATTAGGTAAAGACTTTGGAAGTGGATCGGACATACATTAAGGAAATCACCAAACTGCATCAAGAGGCAAGCCCTAACTTGGAATCTGGAAGGAAAGCAGAAAAGAGGAAGGCCAAAGAACACATTACGCCGGGAGATTGAAGCATATATGAAAAGGATGAATAACAACTGAAAAGAACTGGAAACGACTTCCCAGGTTAGGGTTGAATGGAGAATACTAGTGGATGGACTATATTCTTCAATGAGCGGTAACAGACATAAGTAAGTAATAATAATAATATAGAACATCATTAACAGAAACAAAACACACTATTATGACGAAACGTTTTCATTTTATAAAACTTTATACAATGAATAGACCAAATTTAAAACGTAGTTCGTCAAATGTCTTAATCTTATACTAAAAAGCATGGGCAGATTACCCATTAGATGAAACTATAATGATTAGATAAATTCATTGAACAGATAAATACGACAGATCTTCAAGTAAAATATAAATAAAAATAAAATAAGATTACAAATACTTTTGTCTTAATTAAAAAAATATATAAAAACCAATTTAACTTACCATTACTTTAGCTAAGATATTTTTCATTATAATATTGAGTGCAATGGTTAATAGTTATGAAGTTGGAAAAGGAAGCATGTAATTAATTTCAGGCTTATTGGTAAGTTTTAAATTAAAGTGGTCATATAATAAACTCTAGACTACTGATAGGTCCTGGGTTCGAATCTGGTGAGGCGAAATTGTGGATGAGCACTGCTGAGGAGTTCAACAATAGAACGAACGGCCGTCCAGTGCTTCCAAGTTTTCTATGGTGGTCTAGCTTCAATTGACTCATGACCTCAACTATTAAAATTATCCACAAAACCCCCTTCTGATATTAATCAACATATGCTCACTAGTGAATGGCTTCAAGAGGTATTTCCTGGAGTTTTAGTGAGAAGCAGTGACCAGTGGAGTTCAACCAGGTTTTTTTTGAGATAGTAACTCGCTGAAGACAATGGTGGGTTTGTCGCTCAATTTCGTGGATTAGTTGAAGTTAGACATTAACACCGTTTGGTGCTGCCTCAGTGGTCTAGAAATTAAGTGCTCGAGCCCGAGACCGATAGGTCCTGGGTTCGAATCTCGTGGGGCGCACTGATGAGGAGTCCCACAATAAGACGAAACAGCCGTCCAGGGCTTCCAGGTTTTCCAAGATGGTCTAGCTTCAATTGACTCATGATCTCAACTACTGAAATTAATATAATAACCTCTTCTTTATACATTTCCTTTCCCTAGCGTGATAATATTAAACAAACATTATTATTTCTTGAAGGTTGTTTTTTTCAGTCTGGATATCTTATTTATTGTATACTAGTCAAATTATTCACTTAAGATAATAAGGTTTTTATATTTTATGGGATTTATGGTAAAAGACTCCTGTATATTCTATGAATATAATGCTTTAATTAAGGAAACTATACAATATGGATGAAATGACACGGAAAGTTTATATCACTTATTATCCAAGGAGTATATCCCTATAAAAAATCAAATAATTACAAAAGTAATCAAATTTCAAGTTAATGAAGGGTTTTTTTATGTACCTATTGAGTTCATCCAAAAATGTTCAAATGAACGATTCCTAATTATTGTCATATTTTTATGGAGAATTCCTACAGGTTCAATGAAATACATTTTTTAGAATACTATCTGAGAATTACATTAAAAAGCTTCTGACGTTTCGAAGTAATTCAAAATCAAAAGGAGAGTAATTTCAATCATTAGTAGTGACGATCGAACTGAATGTTTTCTTTGGACAGAGGCAAAAGAACCAGTGGTGATTAAATTAATTTTCGATTATGTTATATCCCCTGGTGAATTATGAATGGTAAATCTGAGGTCTATTTATGGACAAATGTAATATGCTTATTTCCTATTGTATAGTTGTTAAATAACTGACCTAATCGTATTCGTGTTCCTCTTATCATAACCTTTATTTTGACCTTTGAACTATTATTATTGATTACTTTCCCCCTATCCACAGCCACATTGGCCAATTGTTGTACAAATGTTATTTTTCTATTTTTTGGTATAATGTGGTCTGTTTGGTTAGTATATAAACCCAGTATGCTTGTGAATAATGATTCATATTGCCGAGGCTGTTATTTGTGTTCTGGACTTAACTGGCTGGGCTAGGCAGAAAACAGGGCCGATACGCACTCAAGACTGCTCGTACGATTTCAAGTATTATTTGCGTCTGATCAATAAATTCACTCCTCTCTAATTGCACGTTCATATATGTTACGAGTCCATACGTTATAACAGATTAGAACACTGATCAGAAAAAGTAGTTATATCACGTAGGTTTGCTCTGATGTGATCGTTTTCACTATATGTAGCTAAAAAAATACCCTTTCAATAATCCAAAGTGGTGATCAAAATGGTTAGATTTTTTATTAGCTTAAATAATTCGATAAAGTTAAGACGGTGAGTTACGAGACCGGGATTATTATCGGAATGCCTTACATTACGGATAAACCTATGCTAATGAACAAACTGAAATCATGTAACCCTAAACGCTTGTTTCCTTGTACTTTGAGACTTCACAGTGATGCGAACATGCAGCGTCACAAAATCGAATTTAGAAATCACAGACAGTTCGTTGCTACAACTCGTCTTAGACTACTTCTCACTGGATGTCAGTCTATGATGAAGGCTATCCTAGGATTCAACATTACTCACAATACTTTTGTGCTAGCCAATAAGAAAAATGTGTAAACAAGACCGCAAATATGCTGAACCTTACATACAAAACATATCCATATTCATTAAATCCAAACTTCTTAAAATAACTCAGACATAACAAATTCAGCTGTAACACTAAATGAAAAGGTTTGATCTTCATAGAGGACACAATAATTCTTGACGACATTTTATTTTAAGGAATGAGCAGATAGACCAGATCAGTTTATGCAGAATAGCTTTAAAATGTGAAAAACTTTACATACATTTTAAATACATCACTAAAACTCCATAAAGATATCACTGTCTTTGGATGCTTTCAGTCGATGGTCAAATGAATATTAAAATCAAACTGTTAGATAATAAACCACTAATAATATGAACATATATATATATATATATATATATATATATATATACAACTCATATGACATACTGTATATTCACTGTATGTAGAAGATTCATCAAAATCTTGGTCGTCAGTATCTGTTTCATTAACCGATGATGTTAATGAATCGACTGATTGTAGAAGTTTTGATTTACTCTCTCCTTCTGTAAGGCATACTTTAGGGTCGAGAGGATTTTTTGTTACTCCTTCAGTTGTCACCTGTACATCTTCAGCATTTAAATTATCGTCTATTTTTCAAAATTAAAGCATTGAATACATTTTATTAGTACACTATAAAATAAGAAACATTTTTAAAAAAAAATTCATGGAGGTAATTTATTAGGTAATAATTCTCTTTTTAAATTGACTGACATAGTTGGGAAGTAACTTTATAGTTTATTGATACATTAAAACAAACGATACATTTAAATCTTATTATTTTTAGTATTATCACTAATAATATATAGGCCTACTCATAGTTACCAGTTATAAATAGAATGAGGATTGAAACATGGAATAAATTGCATTGACATGAAAGGGATAAAATTAACAGAGTGCTAAACGCCTCAATAATAATAATAATAATAATAGAGTTGATGAAATAGAAGCAAAAAAGTTCCTGATATAAATAGTTTAGGAAGATGGGATTCATCAGTGGAATCAAATTTTACAAAATAACATTAAAGGTCAAACGACGGTATTATATAAACGCATCTACTGTTATGTAACTAAGTTTGGATCATGTTAATTAAGATCTGCTACTGTTTATAAGGATTTTTATGATGAATCACCACTTACAATGGTGTGTCTGTTAAAATACCTCACGAGATCGGCGTTGAAAACTTACTGAAGTGAACATGCTGAATAGTGAAGAATAAGATGATATAGAAAAACGTATAGAAGATAATGATTTTATAGTTGTATTCAAAGATCTTTCAACAATCTACTTGATTATATGCTAATTATTGATTTGGCATTATTTATGTTTTATACAAATGAAATCGATTGTTAAAACCAAATCATGAAGTCAGTTCACACCTTCAGGATCTAAGTAGTCAGTGGTTTTATAGTTCAGTCATATTACCATATTGTTATACTGATAGGAAATATTTTTAATTTCATGCACATAAAGTTACTTTCATTGATTTGAAGAGATGAAAATCGAAGATTTCAGTGAAATTGTAGTGAACAAGAACACGACTGGGGACAATCGAATATATTTAAGCACAAATTATAAACTATCTTACTAAGATCTGATAACCATACAGCAAACAGTTAATTTGCAAAATAACAATCAATTGTCTCAATCTTCACTTTGCCTTCTGTAAATATCAATCCATCTCTGATTTGATTGTTCATGCATTTCGCACCAATTGCGTTCCGTTCCCGTTCTTTCCTTCTTGATCTCCTACTGAAATACATTTTATGCCCGACCATCATTATATACTACTTATGTGGATATAAGTAGACCACACTACAAAATAACTTAAATTCATTTAATTTTATCAGGTAGTTATCAGCTGCTTATGGTTTGGAATATTTCAAAAATCAACATTGTTTATATAGCCATATAAATAAAATTGGTCGAGTGCTGAAATGTATCATCATGACAGAGCAAAAATTCTAAATAAAGTTAATAAGATGGGAAAAGTGTTATTTGTAAAAGAAGATTTCTGAACATCGAAAAACACTATAGAAGAAGATTAAACAACTAAAGATTATTCGCTTGCGTAATGAGATAATAGAACGGAGGTTCATGTTAAGTACTAATAATATGCGATAAAACAAGTTAGTCAAATAAAAAGAATTAATTAGAAGGAACTCATCAATGAGTTGGGCAGTTATGTTTCATCAGATTTCACATAGGTGTATATAGAATCATTTTAAAAAATACTAAACGATAGCTTACTATCGCTTTTTACATCAGATGCAACAGATTTATTGGATGATTCAGCGGTCATACTAGCTACTTTTTCATTGATAGGAAGTTTGATCACTTGACCAACAAATAATGTTCTAGATAAGAATTTATTGACACGACATAATTCTGATGGAGTTAGATCGAAACGAGCTGCTACACTATTGAATGAATCACCTTCTTGAACCTATAAACAGATGTAAAAGAAAATCCATTTACTAGAGCAAAGTATATTTACTGAAAGCATAAAAATATTTTTATTGTATCAAAATTAATACAACTGATTGTTATACGCCATTTTCCCCAAATTTATGTGATTGTCCAGTTTAAGTGCCACAACGATTTTTTCTTCTATCAGACAATGAATACAAAAATTCTAATATGTTAGTCGCTCGTTTTCTTTAAGGATGTATTAGGACTAAAAAAAATATGCGAACAAACACAGCGTTCCTGTATGAGATTTTCAGTATTTAGTGTAACAATATGTTGTAACGTATTTGTAATACCGCATAAGTACACACATGTTTAAAATTGTTAGCTACTCTGTTCAAACAAATCCGAAACAATATTTGCATAATTAGAAAACAGATGGCTCAAATTTTTGAACAGGAACTAAAAGAATATGATTGCGGGAGTTCACTGGCAGACCATAATAAACATTCTGTGAACTTATTTCACTATTTAGATACTCTAGAAAAATTATATCCTGTTCTGTTAAACTTGGGTTTGTCAACATTTAACTAGTGGAGAGGATGAAAACCTTTATACAGTCAATTTCGTAATACAGAAAGCCACCTATATAAATTGCGCAATACCTGATTAATGTAGACGGTTATTGGTGAAAACTATTATTCTATCTCTACTGACTTCTATGTTGTATACTCATACATATATATACACACATATATCAATTTTTTATTAGAAGTTTTTCTATAACAGAATGCTGCTGGGTGGCCTATGATCCTTTATGAGGAATAACAGGCGCAAGTAAGTGATTTTTAATAACATAACGTCTAGGAATTTACTATCGCTAAAAATATTTTTGGAGATTAACATGGGATATAAATTAAACACTTTCCTCAAAATGATTAGTTATTTACTTTGTTCACATACAATAATTGATATTCATAAAGAAATAAGTCATGGTTCATTTAAAGCCTTCATTTGAAATAAACGGATATTTAAAAAAGCATTCGTATCAAGATGAAACAGGCTCAATTTGTACTCAGTGTCTCATTTCATTAATTTTAAAGTAATAAATAGACGATTGAACCTTTCTATCTACTAGTTTAACGTGAATTTCTTGTATGTTTCTTTTCAATCTAGCCTGTTTGTTCCTCTTATAAGTACTTATCAATCCCAAGGTTAGAATTGTTAGTTTCCAATAAATTAAGCATTGGATAAAGAGTTAATAATAAATAAAGTTGATTCAGTTCGGTCATTTATTTACTTTGAAGAAGTGGCCTAAATTAAGTCACGAAACTTTAGAAATATAATTTTTCTACTCATTGGGATATAACAAAAAAATATGTTTATTTTAACGTGTATTATTTTGTGCGTTGCTTTACACCAATCAGTGTTTATATGCCAGGTAGAGATCATTTCGGGATCTTCATTTAGATTTCATGACTAAGGATTTGTTATAAGTGATAAGACAAACTTGATTAGATAATTTTGGATATAAATGACAGATTTAATTTTGAAGAGAGTAAAAACGAAGATGTAAAGAAATTTAAGCTTTCTTTCTTCAACAAAGTAAATGGAACTACATATGTAAAGTTTTAATTGCTTCATTTGTCCAGACAGTCAGTTAATAGTTCTGTTCTTTAAAGTTAATTCTATTTGGCATTCGAGTGATGGTTCTATAAACCAATTATTACTATGTATGCTGTAGTGGTTCCATTATTTCATTAGACAAGTTTGGTCATTACAACAAACATCATGTATGAAATATAGAAAGTTTTAATTTAAATACATTCAATATACTTTTATATAAAAAATGAATAGTTATGTGTACGAAGCACGCAGATCGTTTAGAATACCAGGGATTGGTTGTGTTAATGGTCTGAAAACTACAACGTTTCACCTGAGATAGAAACGTCTGATGATTATTTTGTAAATTACGAGGATTTTCGTGAGAATCTTTTATAGAATACATATAAACTTTAGAAATTTTTATTCAGAAGTTGAGTCTAGTCAATGTTCATTTACAGATTGGATCGATTAGCAAATCTTTCGAAAGAGGTGAAGCTTTTAAGCACAATCGATAGGTTGAATGTCGAAACACTATAAAGTATGAATTACAGTTAGACTAGAAAAAACTTAATTACCACATCTCGCATAATACTGATCCAAGCCCTAAGAAGTCAGTTTTGTAGACGATAAATAAAATCTCGATTGACAAATACTTGCTTTCTAAGAATAAAATACATGACTTAATACTATTTCTGAAAAATTTTCCATCTCTTTACAAGACACAGAGAGATAGAGAGTAAACTTACAACGTATTCTGTAGTCTGTTGAACACTGTTAGTTTTGGCTAGTTTGGTGGTATCTGAATGATCATGTTTTTGTTTCTTTTTCTTTTTTTTCCTTGCAGGTTTTTCTTGCTTTCCACTTGCACTTGTAGAGGACTCATTTGTGAATGTTGTTCGTTTACGAGTTCGTCTCTTTGATTTCTTAATTCCTTCGGTTTGTTTAACTATAAATGGTAAATAATAGTAATAATAATCATAATATAAACAAACAACCACTAATCATAACAACAAAAGTGAGGATTTTGATGAATGAAGTTTATTTTTTAAATCAATCAGTTATAATCCATTTTATTTTCCTTTGTAATTTGAAGTTTTACTACACTGTTGTCAATCTTTGAAGGGACTCAAAAATTTAGTTTTAATCCCGTCCTTAATTTATTATTTAGTTATTTATTTAAACACATAAATATTGGTACAAGGAAGCCCCAGATAAATATGCGCCGCACAAATCTCATTTGATTTGTGTGAGGGCTGTGATACTGCCCAGGTGCCACACCCGGAGCCTTTGACCTGAAGGTCTAGTCCACAAGGCAGTGGAGCGTCGTGAGGAGATGCAGTCCCATGGTAGCCGGTGACCAACGATTGATTAATACGCCATTTGGTTCATCAGGATACTGGAGCCCATGTGCACCATTGATTTGGAATCAGAGTTTTCCAACTCTCTTAGGTGGACTTTCCGTGTCCACCAACCCGGTTAAAGCGCCGTACATTCACTTTTCGTCCTCTCAATTTCGTAAACAACAGTAATGCCACGAGAAGGCGGTGAGTAGGACTTCCCTGGCAGCGGCTATATACGCGTGGCCATGTGAGCATTTCGGGAGGGAGAGTGGACTCTCTCCACTCTCGGCCGTACCAGGGCATTTGGGGGCTGTTCTTAATTTAGTTACATAATTTGCAACTTTGACATACGAGGCTTTGTTTTAGTTGAATTTTAAAACCAAAGCTTCGGAAATTCTATTTTCTTGAATTTTAAATTATTATACGTAGAGTGGATTACCATAACTCAGTGTATTAGTATTACCAGAGTAAGTTAAAAAATTAAAAAGAGCTAGCTTATAATAGGAATAAATTACACTGGTTACTCTAGGCCATATTAGTGATTATGATTTTCCAACAGCAACCTATCTTACAATTTGATATTACGCTTTAATGGTCACTTTTCAACAAACTATTCATTTTCAGTATATGTTGATCATTTGCATTGGAGACACTAAAATGACCACATACAAAATGCACTATAACGCTTTAGTAAATAAGGTAAATATATGAATGTGACCGCTTTTAGAATTAAACTCAAATTCAGACATGGCTATAGTATTATAAAACCCAGTCAATCATCGATAGTTATTTCCTTACGCCTTTTACACCTCGTGGATGAGCCTAGGCCACCCGCCAACAATTAACCACAGCTCTAATATAAATAAAACTTAGTACATCAAGAAGAGTTAGACTATCTTATTCATTGGTAGCATTCGGTGATCAGTGCATAATTAACTATATTCTAAACATTACGTATGATCATTATTATTCTAAGATTCTATCATAACTTAACATGCTTTTTCAAACATAACATTAGATACTTAGAATATTTTAACTTGTATAATGACGATAAAGAAAGGTTTAACGTTCAAAAACCTTTAAAATAACCAGTATCAATCTTTTTACCCATTGTTTTAATGCTATCAAGAGATTATGACTACTGAAACTTGACATGGCATCTTTACCACTAAAAGTAGTATTTACATTTTCAAAAAATCGTTGGTGATATAAATCTTTACTAGTTGAGCGGTTTTTCAAAATTGTACCGTTCATAGGTAACTACGCCTGTAGCTGCTCTGGGGGCTACTGCCGGTCCCAAGCCCGGGTAAAGGAGGAGGGTTGGGCATGGGGTTAGCGACCTCATCCCGTAGAAAACCAACTCGCTAAAAAACGCTAACCAAAAAATCTGAACCGTTTATAGGTAATTACCGCCAAATTCTTAATAGATACTTTCAGAATTCTATGAATAAATTGAAAAAATTCGACGTGACAAGATTATCTTTACTGTCGAAAAACTCAAACATTACTTCAAAAGAATTAAAAAAGCTTCAAATCTTAAGGCATATTATTTCAAACATAAAGAAAACTAATTTCATATTTTGATTTGTTCATCGAATTTTTAGAATCTATAATTTAAATGATGAAGTATCTAGGACTTAAATTTAGTTTCCAAAGCAACTAAAGCAAACTAATAAAATTGAATGGTTTAATTGAACTGCCATATTTGCTTTTAGACATATTTAAACGCTATTTTCTTATTTCGAAGTAACGAAAATCTTTTTTTTCTGGAAATTTCTCTCAACTGAATGAAAATCATTGAACAGTAGTAAGGGATTGAATAAAAAACATGTGAATTTAAATTAGAAGGGGTTTTGTGGAGATTTAGTATTTTCATAGTTGAAAACATGAGTCAATTGAAGCTAGACCATCAAGGAAAATCTGGAAGCACTGGACGGCCATTTTGTTCTTTTTTGAGAAACCAGTGGGGCGTCCCGTGGTTTCATGGTTTTTTTTGTGGGTTTGGGT